>NW_011889757.1:43675-48858 GCF_000151845.1 Pteropus vampyrus
TTGAGAATTTTCCAGCTATTTTTGTGTTATTTCTGCATTAATTTCTTTGTCGCCTGAGAACATATCTTTTTATGATTTCTATTCTTTTGAATTTGTTAATCCAGAATGTGGTATATTTTGGTAACTATTCCATGTGAGCTAGAGGGGTACGTGTATTTTTTGTTGTTGAATGAAATATTCTATAAATGTCAATTAGATCAAATAGATTGATGGTGCTGTTCAGGTCAACTGTATTCTTACCGATAGTTTGGCTGATTGATCTATCCATTACTAAAAGAAGGGATTGACATTGTCAAACAAACTCAAAAAGAGTCTGGAGGATTTGGCTAGGAATAAATGATAAAGATTTATTCGAGGATCTTGAAGTCTGTAAGCTTGGAACACAGGTAACATCCAGGGGTGTTCCAGAGAAGAAGAAAAAAGGAAAGTTCTTACAGTAAAGACTATGTCGTTGAGAATTATCAGTTCTGCTTCTTACCCTAGGATTGGTCTAGGACAGTCATCAGTCAGACATCAGGCAGTTTGGTTGATGGACACCAGGTGGTCCAGAAAATGGGCACCAGGAGGTCTGGTCACATCCAGTAATCTGGATAATGGATGTCAGGCGACTGTCTATGCAAGTGCTTTAGGGGTGGATAATCAGGTGCTCTGGATACTGAGTCCTTCGGTGGGTAATCGCAGGCGGATCTGGAGGTCCAGATGTTTATCTTGGCATTGACGCAGGACTGGAAAGTTCAAACAAGTTTAAGTTCCAAGCTAGTTAGAACAAGAATGGAGCCTTTTCTCATGCCTCAACCTTCATGATGGTAATAATTTTAGCAGCTTGTTTAAAATGACTGGATTTTATGTATTCCCTAGCTTTACTCTCCTCAAAGTCTTCAACAACAGTAGTGAATTTGTCTATTTCTCTTTTTAGTTCCATCAATATTTGTTTTATGTACTTTGATGCTGCTTTGTTAATTGCATACACAATAAAGGTTGTCATGTCTTCTTTGAGAAATTCGCCCCTGTATCATTATATAATGCCCGTTTAGTCCCTGACAGTTTTCTTTGTCCTGAAGTCTGCTTTGTCTGAAATTAACATAGCTACCCAGTTTTCCTTAGATTGATGTTAGTGTGGTATATCTTTTCTCATCCCTCACTTTTAACCTCTCTGTGTTTTAATATTTAAAGTGGCTTGCTTATAGACAGCATATTGTTGGACTTATTTCCCCCTCTGTCAATCTCTGTCTTTTAATCAATGTATTTAGACCATTTTCATTTGAAGCGATAATTCATTTAATTAGCTTAATATTTATAATTTTAAAATTGTTTTCTGTTCATTGTACTTGTCTTTATTTCTATTTTTCTTCCTTTTTTCTATATATTTAAGCTTTTAATGAAGCATTTTACAAATCCATGTTTTAATCTTTCTTAGCATATCAATTATACTTCGCTTAAAACATTTTTATTGGTTTTCTTGGAGTTTGCAACAACTATTTACAAATAGTCATATTTATTTTAAATTGCAGTGTACTCCTTCATGGTTACTGCATACATCTTATAAGAGAATGTCACAAATTCCTCTCTCCTATCCTCTCTAACACAGTGATCAGTCTTTTTACTTATCTGTATGCTATAATCACATAGTTGCTATTATTCCGTTAAACAAATGGCTATCACTTAGATAAATTTGAATAGGAAAAATTATTTTACCTTCATTATTCCCTCTCTGATGTTCTCCCTTTCTTTATGTAGATCTGAGAATACTGTTCCAGCATTCTTAGATGGTTTGTTTTGTTGTGGGTTTCTTTTCTCCTTGTAACTTTTTCTCTTTGCATTTTAATTTGTGACGTTTCTATTGACATATCTTCAATTCACTGATTCTTTCTTCGGTCACGTCTAATCTACTGATGAGCTTATCAAAGGCATTCTTCATTTCTATGGCAGTGTTTTTGATTTCTAGCCATTTCTTTTTTATTAGTTTCTTGTGTTTTCATATTTTTGTTTACTTAGCCATCTGTTCTTGCATGTTGTCTGCTTTTTTTAGTAGAACCCTTAATATAGTAATTAGCCATAGTTATTTTAAATTCTTTTGTGATAATTCAAAAACTGCCATATCTGAGTTTGGTTTTGATGATTATTTTTTCTTTTCAGACCTTATTTTTCCTTGTCTTTTGACATACTTTTTAAAGTCTTTGAAAGCTGGATGTAATATATCAGATAATAGGAACTGAGGCAAATAAGTGATTAACGTGAGGTTTTGTGTGAATCTGGCTAGGAGATGGGCCAAGTTTAATGTGTATTCTAACTGTCAGTGGCAGAGGCTTCAACATTCTTCTTTTGGTCTCTCTTATTTTCAATGAATTTCCTTAAGAACCCTTTCTTAAATAGAGCCTTACTACAGAATTTTCAGTTTAAGGCACTATTTGCTGGAGCCCTGTTCTTAGGTATTGTGGCAAGAAAGCATTCTATAATCTTATTATTAAATCTCAATCTTTTGGTGGAACTGTGTTCCGGAACTGTACCTTTTAGAATGGTTTCCTACCTATGCTCCCTGTCCCTACCTCATCTGGATGAGATTGAAAGGCTAAAAGTGTCCAAATTTTGGTAATTCTCCTTCTCTTAGGTCAGATAAGTGTTGGGCAATATATCTTTCTTTGGAGAATTCTCTGGTTGTTTCAAAAGGTATTGTTTTCCCCTCCTCCTGCCAGAAACACAATGGGAGTTTTCTTGGCTTTTCATGAGTACCTGGTGGGGTTTGTGGAGGTAAAACCCACCAAAGGTTAGAGGCCACCCTAAGACTGAAGTCCCAGGAGTTCCTCCCTCTCATGCAAATGAATATTCAGTCTCCAGAAATTCATTAATCTTACCATTTAATAGTTTCTATTGGTTTATATAGTCTAATGGCTTCTGCTTCAGGTAGTAGATCTTATCTGTGATTTGCCTGTCAACACAGATTTTGGGGTGCAGTTTGCCCTGTGACCTCAGTTATCTTCTGGGTACATAAAAAGTCATTGATTTTCAGTTTGTTTAGTCTTTTTTTTTTTTTTGTAAGGATGGAAGGAGCAGTGACATCCAAGATCTTTGCATATCAGAGCTAAACCCAAAATCTAGTAATTTTTTTTATATCTTCATAAGTTTCTTCAAAGGAGATTACTTTTTGTTTGAAAATTTGATCTTACTGTAATATTCTCTTATAGCCAGAACTTTTAACCTTAAATAGCTCTTTATTACTATTTATTTAGTTTAATTTGAGACCAAATACTTGGTATGTTCTTTTGTGTTTAAGATCAAGGGTTATTAATAAATATGTTTTGATAATTTATAGAACTTATATCTCATATATAATTATTTTATTTTTTATACTTTAGGAGTTAAAGATTAAAGGAAAACTTTTTATTGTTTACTTTTTAAATTTAACATTGAATACCACGTGATCGAAACACAATGCATGAGCAAAATGTTTCTGAGCCCTTCCACAACCATATTGCCTTTACACATGAAAAATGGTTGTACATTTTTAATCATTTCCTTTTACCACTGGTTTTATAGACTTGTATGACTATTTTAGACATTTCCTTTAGTGGTTTTTTCCTAGCCATTTTCTGGGGGAAATTCTCTCTCCTTTATTTTATAATAATTTTAGTTAACTTTAAAGAAATTTAGCAATTATTTTGTTTTCCAGGCCTGGTATTTTCTTTGTGGAATCCTGGGCATAATATCTTCTTCTAGCTGTACAACAACATTTTAAAAATAATTTTTTATTTCTAATTGTAGTTGGCACACAATATTATATTAGATTCAAATGTACAACATTAGACATTTGTATATGTTATGAAGTGATCACTCTCATAAATTTATCTGTCTGACATTATATAGTTATTATAATATTATTGACTGTATTTTTTGTGCTATATATTACATCCCCATGACTATTTTGTAATTACCAATTTGTACTTCTTAATCCCATCCTTTTTCCACCCCCACCTGCTTCCAGCTGGCAGACATCAAAATGTTCTTTGTATATATGAGTTTATTTCTTTAATTTTTTGTTTGTTTGTTTGTTTGTTTTTATATTCCACATGTAAGTGGAATCATATGGCATTTGTTCTTCTCTGTCCAACTTATTTTACTTAGCAGATTACTCCCTAGGTCCATCCTTGTTGTTGCAGATGGCAATATTTCATTCTTTTTTATGGCTGAGTAATATCCCATTTTACATATGTACCACCTCTGCATTATCTATTCACCCATTGATGGACACTGAGGTTGACTCCATATCTTGGCTATTGTAAATAATACTAGATTGAAGGTATGGATTCTCACGTCCCTTCAAAGTAATGTCTGGGTTTCTTCAAATAAACACTCAGAAGTGAAATGCTTTTCATCACTTTGAATATTTCTTGCTATTCTTCTGGCCTGTAAAGTTTCTGTTGAGAAATCAGCTGACAGTCTCATGGAGCTCTCTCCTAGGTAACTAACTGATTTTCTCTTGCTGCTTTTTAGATTCTCTCCTTGTCATTAGACTAGGCATTTTAATTATGATATGTCCTGGTGTTGGCCTCTTTGGGTTCATCTTGTTTGGAACTCTCTCCTGTGCTTCCTGGGCTTTTATGTCTATTTTCTTTGCCAGGTTAGGGACATTTGCAGTCATTATTTCTTGAAATAAGGTTTCAATTTCTTACACTCTCTCTTCTTCTGGTACCCCTCTGATGCAAATTTTGGTATGCTTGATGTTGTCCCAGAAGGCTCTTAAACTGTCCTCATCTTTTGCATCCTTTTTTTCTTGCTGTTGTTCTGACTGTTTTATGATACCTTATCTTCTATATCTCTGATTTGTTTCTCTGCTTTATTTAATCTACTGTCGATTCCCTCTAAAGTATTCTTCATTTCAGTTATTGTAGTCTTCATTTCTGAGTGTTTTTTTCATGTTTTCTCTCTCCATTTTTCTGTTTTTAAAATTTCTTTGTTGTAGTTCTCATTGAGTTCATTTACTCTTCCCCTAAGTTGATTGAGTATTTTTATAAACAGTGTTTTGAACGCTGCATCTGGCAGGTTGCTTGTCTTCATTTTGTTTAGTTCTTTTTCTGGAGCTTTGTTCTATTCTTTCGTTTCAGACATGTTTCTTTGTCTCCCTGTTTTGGCTTCCTCCCTGTGTTTTTTCTGTGTATTAGGTAGGACTCCTATATCTCCCTCTCTTT
>NW_011889757.1:48908-50690 GCF_000151845.1 Pteropus vampyrus
TTAGTTTGGAAACTGATTCTCGCAGAACCCATCTCTTTGGGTCTGGGCTGGAGAGTTAGTTCAGTGCCTCTGAAGACTTGACAGGAAGAAGTGAAAACAGATGGGGCCCAACACGGACAAATGCAGTCAAGTGGGAAGTGTTATTTTTTAAATTCTGGGGTGGAATACACATCTGATTAAGAAGGATGCACATTATCTTTTACAAATGCAAGACAAATACATCCCTAATACTTGTCAGTAAAAATTAAAGCACCGTATAATTGTATGGGAACTCTTCTGACCCTTGACTTCGAGCTGGGGCTTTTTCTGGCCGTGGCCGGGCCCCAAGATGGCAGCGGCATTGCTGCCAGTGATAGTGAGCTTGTTGAGTCATGAGTGCCCATCACAACCCTCCCGGGGCAGAGAGCACATCCCGACTACTGCTACTCCACCTGCTGCCCTGAGATGGAAAGATGAGGGAGTGGAGCTTGAAGTCCAGTCAGCCTTTGGCCATCAGACAGGAAAAGTAAGCCACTGAGAAGTGCAGGTGGGGGTGATGCTGGCCTCATGGGATGAGTGAGGAGGTGTGGCCTCCGCTGCCATTTTCTGGAAGAGATGGCCGTTGAATTGGTTTGGTGGAATTCACTAGTGATACCACCCGGGCCTGGTGCTTTTGTGGGGGGAGAGTGTTAAATATTGATTCAATTCTTTGAATAGATATAGGCCTATTCAGATGACCTAGCCTTCCTTGTGTGAGTTTTGGTAGTTTTGGTAGTGTCTTTTAAGGAATTTGTCCATTTCATCTTTTATCCAATTTGTAGGGATAGAGTTGTCCATACCATTATTTCTTTATTATTCTTTTAATGTCCTTGGGGTGAATAGTGACGTCCCTCTTTTGTTTCTGATATCAGTAATTTCTGTCTTCTTGCTTTTTTCTTTGTTAGCCTGGCTAGAGGTTTGTCAAATTTATTGATTTTTAAAAATTTTACTTCAGCTTTTGGTTTCATTGAGTTCTACTCTAATTTTTATCATTTCTTTTCTTCTGTTTGCATTAGGCTTATTTTTTCCCCTCTAGTTTCCTTAGATTATTAATTTAGATCTTTCTTCTTTACAACTATGTGCATTTTAATGCTATACATTTTCCTCTAAGCACTGCTTTTGCTGCATCCATACATTTTGATAAGCTGTACTTTCATTTAGTTCAAAATATTTTTAAATTTCTCTTGAACTTTTTATTTTTATTTTTAAACTGGTTGTTTAAAAATATTTATATATTAGTTCTTTTAAGTAACTCTAATAAACCAATTCCAGAAATAATGTTTTTATGAAAATTATATTTCCCAAAGAAAATTAGTGGGAAAAATAGCAACATTTTACATATTTGCTAATCTCTTTTTAAAAATTTTTTTCCAGCTTTATTGATATATAATAGACAATTAGTTGCTCATATTTATGTTGTACAATTCAATGAGTTTTTTTTCAATTATAGTTGGCATACAATAATATACCAGTTTCAGTTGTACAACCTAGTAATCGGAAATCCACATAACTCACAAAGCGGTCACCCTATTAAATCTGGTAAATTTATTACATTATTAACCATCTTCCCCATGCTACACTCTACATCTCCATGTCTATTCTGCAACTATCCATTTGTACCTCTTAATCCCTTTGCCTTTTCTTCCCATCCTCCCAAACGCCACCCATCTAGTAGCCCTCAAAATATTCTCTGTATCTATGAGTTTATTACTGCTTTTGTTGTTGTTGTTTATTTGTCCTTTAGTTTCCACACGTACGTGAAAT
>NW_011889757.1:51526-54065 GCF_000151845.1 Pteropus vampyrus
TAGGGTGCCCTATGTAGTAGGTATCCTATGGGAACCAGTAGCGCAATCTTTTCTGGTTACCTGAGCCAGGTGCTCCAAGGGTGTCCCTTTTATGGGTTTTATTTACCCTCCTTTTGTATTTGTAACTTGGTTGCTGTTTGCCCATGGCTTAGAAGGGTTAACTCTCAGGCTGATTCGTTGTGATGACTGGCTGATGAGGGGCTGACCCTATAAAGCAAAACTGACTTTATCACAGCTCTGGTTCCTGCTCATTCTGCTCTTTGGGTATGTCATCCTCAGATGCAGTCCCTGTCTGAAGCTGGCACTTTCAGGGCCTCCTGGGAGGGGCTCTGTCACAGGCCAAGTGCAGCTGCAGCCTCTGCCCTGCCCAGGGCCACCTAGCAAGTGTCACCAAGTAATCTGCAGGTGACCACCACTCACACTGGTCTTGGAGGTGCCTCAATAGTACAAGCCGCAAACCAGGCCAGCTTCTCCTATGGCAGGCTTGAGGCTGCTCAGAAAGAGGTAAGGGATACTTCGAGGCCAGATGCTGCTTGTGTGTTTTGCGAATTTGAGAGATTTTAGGAAACTCTGCAGCATGAGCCGAGACAGGCTGTTTGTATGGAAAATCCATTGGAAGCAGCTTGGTTGGGCTTGCATATTAGGAATAATGGGATATCAAGGAATCACGAGTATGGAACAAATGATGTTAGCCAGCTTTATGGAGACTCAGATATGATGGCTGCCTGTGTCTGCGCACCAGGAACAGGGAGGGCTCAACCAAGGAACAATGGATGTTGACAGCACTTCTGTCTGGGAGAAAGTTGCCCCTCCAGTTCTCCCTTGAAGCCATATAGTTCAACCTCCTCATATGTCCCTGTTGCTTTTCAAGTCACTGGAGCTCAGAGCAAGTTAGTAAGTTTGTGTGCAGGCCCTTTAAGAGGAATGTCTGTGACTCCAGCTGCCCTCTGTCTCACTCAGCCACAATCTCCACTGGTTTTCACAGCCAGAATTTGTGGGGACTTCTCTTTCCAGCACTGGAGCCCTGGGCTTGGAGCCTGGTGTGGGGTTGGGAGCTCTCACTCTTTAGAAAGGATCTAGGCAGCCAAGTAATCCCTCTTGATTCTCAACCACCATAGCTGAGCGTGGGACCAGCCTGTTCTGTGTCTCTGTCCCTAGTCTCGAGGTGGCCTCTTCTGTATGTCCCCAGTTGTAGAGTGTCTGTTCAGCTGACTTCAAGCGATTTTCAATTATGGTTGTTCTGTAGTTTAGTTGTCATTTTGATGCGATTGTGAGAAGAGGCGAGCACAGCGTTTATCTACTTCACCATCTTGACCAAAATCTGACAATACTTGTTTTTCAGAAACTCTCTTCTGTTCCTTATAATCTTTCTGTTAAAGTTGGTGTCATTTTTGTTCTTTGCTGATCTTGTTTCTACTCCTTCACGTGGTAGGTTTCCACAAGTGCCTGTGGCCTGCTATCATTTGTTTATATTTAAGGGTGAGGCACTGAAAAGCTTGTTGGAAATCCATTTAATGAAGTGGGCTGGTAACTTGTTGGCTTTGCTGGGAGTGTCCCAAGTTTATGAAGGTGAAGACCTTTTTTTATGAATCATTTTTATTTTTCTTAAGAGGAACCCTCTAGTGTCCTGGCTGGATGCAGATGTTCTGTGTGGCACAGTCAGGGGGGAGTAGGAGCACATCGTTGTATAGTTTGCCTCTTGAACAACTCCTCTATTTTTGGCCTTGAATCTTTTACCCAACATTCATTACTTCTCCAGGGCCTGCAAGAGTTTCAGGTGAGTCTTTTTATAGTAGTAGTTTTGATTAGCACTTGCTGAAAATTTTCAGTTCTAAGTACAAATCTTTCTTAAGCTCAGTATTTTCTTCTAGTGCACCCTTGACTGTTATATAAATAAAGAAATTCCACTTATTCTGGTTTCCCCACAAGAACACTTTGGCTCTATTTTACACATGTTGGCTCTCCATTAACTGTATTTTACTTTTAAAATGTTTCTGCCACCACAAGCCTCTTGGAAACTCAGTGTGTTTGACATTGTGTGTTTGTTTCTCAGGATGTCCGCTGGAGACCAGAACCCAGAGGACCAGAACCCAGAAGGGCAGTTTTACTATGAGTCCATTTTCAGGCTCTTCAAAGAAAGTAAGGTAGAGATTGCAAGTGCAATAACAGACCCATTCCCTATCTTCATGGGCCTCCGAGACCATGGCTTCATTTCTGAGCAATCGTATCAAGTAAGTGAGCAGAATTTCCTCATGATAAACGACTACTCATTACATTATTGTAAACATCAGGATGCAGTGAACAAGCAAAGTTCCTCCCATGAGTGGGGCACTTCACCATCCTATAAGTTAGGAGGTAACAGGAGAAGCAGCATCACAGAAAGCTTTTCTTCTCTGTAGTAAATGTTGGTGGCGGGGCATGGGGATGGAGATGTGGAAGGACTGGAAATGGGAATGATCCACGGATGCAGAGCATCTTAGGTATATTTATACATTATAACACTGATAACTATAATTAGGATAAATATGTGAATGAATAA
>NW_011889757.1:57110-66738 GCF_000151845.1 Pteropus vampyrus
AAAGCAAATTCCCCATATATTATTTATTTTAAATTGGCTATTACTGTTCTCTGATCATTTTAAAGGGAGTTAATCATGAGTTAAAGCTTGTCCGCTGTCCATCCCTTTTAAACCTTGAGAGGTGCATCTCTATGTAGAACAGCTGTAGGATTCCAGGAGTAACACCAAGTCACTGGTCCTAGTCGATGGAGTGGCATATAATGTTCTCAGTAAACTTGAGAAGGTGTTTTGAGACCCACGGAAGCCCAAGACTCCCTGAAAGCTGGAAGGTTCTCTCTGAACTACTGGAGTCAAGAATGTACCCAGACCTGAACTGTGAGATGCAGTTCCTGGTCACTGCTTCAGATCTCTAATTGTCTTTTCTTTCCTCTACTCAGTGATTCCTGAGAACTTCAATTACCCAATTACTTATGATGAAGAAAGAAATTACAGCCTTAACTCCCAATTAAGCTGTGAACAAGGTAATTATGACTTGACAAAAACTTGTTTCCTCTTGTACTAAGAGGAAAGAAAATCAGAGATCAGGGACTAGGCTCCTGAGTGGACAGTGTTACCTGGGGAAAAAAGTAGAGAGATGAGGAAGCTAGAGTAGTGGTGTGTTGTATGGATTCCCAGTTAACCCGCCAGATGTGGAAATCAAGAATATTGCCACATAGATGTAACAACTAAGAAGATGGAACACGAACCCAAGGGAGAAGATCTCACTGAGAACAGGAAGTAGAAATTAGGGAAGAATTGACTGCAGTAATTGTGAGTTAGGAATTCAGTAGATCTGAGAAGGAGCAAGGGTTTTCTCCTACATAACAAGTCCAAAGAAGCCTTTGGTTTGTTCAAAGAAGGAACTATGGTAAATATTACTTGTAATAGAAGAGAAGAAAAGAGTGAGTAGTAATTGTGCGTAGAAGAGAATATGGAAGGCGCGGCGCTGTGTAGAAAAGGAAAGGAGTAAGAAGGGGAGAAGAGAATAAAGGGCATTAATAACTTTAACAATGACGATAGTAACACCTACCTTTCACAGACTACTAGGCATAGGTCAGCACATTATGTGGATGAACACATTTAATGCCCAAATATAAACTATATACTACTGTCATCAATAGCCACCGATTCTACTTTTCAATCATCCTTCCACTCATATTATTACTGATAATTAATCATTAAATTATAATACATAAGACATTAATACTGAACATTGTGATCTCCATCAAGTTACGATAAACCAGATATCCTTTAACAAGTAGCATCACATTGAATTCTCATTACAATCTATCATTAGGGTTCTGTTATTCCCATTTTCAGGAGAAGAAACGGAGGTGTGAGGGAGGAAAGTTACTGATGTGTGCAGGTCACACAACTGGAATTGGCATATATAGGACTCTGAACTTTTTTTTCATACCAGTTGAAAGCAAAGCCTTCGGACGCCCCACTACCAGCCTTCAAGTCTTGGCTCTACTACCTGCTTACGTGGGCTAATTACTTCCTTTCTGTGTTTCAGTTTCCTCACCAATAAATCTGTATCTATATCTATATCATCTATATCTATATATCTATATCTATATTTATCTATATCTAAACTAAGGTTTGTGAGAATTAAGGGATTTAATTTATGTGAAGCTCTGAGAATAATTCGTGGCACAATGTAATTGCTATGTGTTGTATATTGTCAATGTGTATCTGACTCCAAGAGCTAGATATTTACTCAGTGCTCAACATTTTGAGAATTTTTTCCTCAGAGATCAACGGAAGAAAAAATGATTTTCCAGGCTCGAGTAGCAGTGAGTGAAACAACCTTCAATCCCAAGAAAAGGTCTTGATCCTCAGGCCAAATGATCTATGACAAATTTATTTATTTGTTAAATGTTGACTTCTTTTTTCTTGGAAATAGCCAATGTAAGCAAACCATAAGAAGATAATCAGCATTGTAGAATGCTGTTAATATCTATCCTTTATTTGGATGTATATCACAGGTGTTATATATTTTTAAGCATATTAATACAGTCATATAAAATTTGGATCTATTTTAATAATTATAATTTTTTGTATAAAGATGAACAGCTAAAAATCTAAAATATACATTAAAATATACAAAGCATATAAAATATATTTAGAGATTCATCTACTACTAAGAGTAGGGGGAATTAATGTGGGTGGTGGAAGGTCGAGTAATAATTATCAGAGTAAAATACGTTTATCATAAAGAGAAGAGAAAACAAATTCTTCAACCTTTCTAATGTGATGCAGGTGACACCCAGCCTAGAGAAAGAATCCCAGAGCATCTCAGTGATGGACAGCAGATGAATTTAAGGGAAGAAGAGTCATCTCATGGTCCGAAAAGTACCGTAGAAACCCAAGAAATGACAAATGAATGTGCCCAAGAATCTGAACAAGCAGGTAAGGTTTATTGACTCTCCAACATTTGCCTGGATGACTTTGAGTGGCGGTAGCCCACACGTCAAGGGAGTAAGGTTGGGTCACCTGTTCAAAATTCAGAAAGGAGGTCTCAAAGAGCCATGAATGAGGGTAGAGGAGCAGACCGGAATCTGAGGGAAGGAGATGTTTCTTTACCAAGAAAAAGGATCTAGTTTCTTTGGCCAAGGACAAAGACCACAAATAGACATGGAAGGTAGGATGCTGTAATACCTTAGTACAGAGAAGGCTGGAAGGGAAAAAGTCAACTCAAAAGGGAAAAGGTAGAAGCCTCACTGGGAAAGGGAGAGACAGAAACACAAAGTGACAGGAGTGGCCAAGGAGAGACATGCCCTCAGAATCAAGGGTGCTCAGACAGTTCTTAGGGCAGAGGCTACAACAGGAACATGACTAGAAGTAGAAATGTGAGAAATGGAAAGAAGTAGCATGAGCTGTGAGCAGACTGCAAAAGATTTGGAAAAAACATGACGAATATAAACCTTCACTCTCACTTCCACAAAGAATAATTCAAGGTAGATATCAAATCTAACAGTCAAGGCTAAAACTATAAAGCTTCTAGAAGAAAACACAGTAGAGGATCTTTGCAACTTAGGTATGCAATAATTTATTATATAGTACGAAAATCATGGCTCATAAAAGAAAAACTTGGTAAATTGTACTGCATCAAAATTAAAAACTTCTCCTTATTCAAAGACAAAATTAAGAAAAACAAGACAAGTCATAGACTCGGTGAAAATATTGCAATGCATGTATCTGACAAAAGGTTGTACCCAGACTATATAGAGAATTCCAATGAACAAACAATAAAAAGACACACAAGCAATTCAAAAATGGACAAAAGTCTTGAGCAGACACTTTACTGCAGAAGATACAAAATGGCCAATAAGAATAAAAATGTACAATGTCATTAATCATCAGGGAAATGGTAATTTAAAATCACAGCAGCTTACCATCCATGCACCAGAGTTGCTAAAATTAAAAAGACCGCCAACACCAAATGTTGGTGAGAATATAAAGCAACTAGAACTCCTGCATATCTTGTGCTGCTCGGAATGTCAACTCACAACCATTTTGGAAAACTCTTTGGCAGTCTCTTATAAACTTAATCTAGCCCTTAACTCAGCCAGTTCACTCTACTATAAACCATTAAGGTTTATAGTAGCTTTCTTCCTAATAACTAAAATCTAGCAACAAGAAGATGCCCATCAACGGGAGAGTAAATAATGAATCCATGATATTGCGATAGAGTGGAATAGCAATCAGCAATAAAAAGGAATGGACTACTGGTATATGTAATAACATGGGTGAATCCCAAAAACATTATGTTGAGTAAAAGAAGCCAGCCACAGGGTATATGCTGTGTGATCCTATATGTATGAACATCACTACAGACAAGTACAGTACTCAAAGAAAGAACTTATTAGTGGTGATAGAAATCAAAACAGTAGCTGGTTACATGTGTAGTAACTGACTGGAATGTGAAGCCCAAAGGGACTTTCTGCCCTGGTAAAAATGTTTCATATTGTGACTCTTCCATTAGTCACACAACTGTTTTTTTACTTAAGATGTGTGCATCTCGGAAAAAAGGGGAACAAGTCTCTGTTGGGTTTCAGGTGGGGTCTTTGGTGCTTGAACATCAGAGTTCAGCTTGAGGACTGAGTTCTGCCATTACCTTGTCACCCTATTCAGTGTGCTGTGAACACTCACCTGTTGGGAGCCGAGCTAACTTGGCGAGGGCTGAGATAAGTGCACTAAACTATTTTAAACACTCAGTATTTTTTAAGAAGGGAGTTTTATTGTTGTTTGACAGGCAGAATTTGTATTTTTATAAGCCAGCTGTTTTACCAGCAGAGAACTGGCTTCTAGGTTTCCTAAAAGCCGTGAAGCAGTCTGTAACAAGCATGTCACAAAGTCTTGGAAACTCTTATCAGGGCCTTGGTGGATCTTAGACAAATCTTCAGTTGGCTTCCCTGACGAGGGCAACTTATATCAAGCCCTTTTTGTAGCGGTATTCACTTGAGCGTACACTCCAGGATCAAAGGCCAGCTGATTGGCCAAAAGGAGGTAGGGGCCTTCCCCAGCAAGCATGTCATAAGTAATTGGTATATTTTGTCCCTGATTAACCTCTGTAGTGGACCTACACTGTTTTGTAAACTCAGATTTCTAAAGCAAGAAGTCTCTCCCAGACAAGCAAGCTCGTGTTTTCAATCCTCAGGGGGCAAGGCTTTTGTAGATAACGTTTCTAACGTTGTCTGGGTGAAGGGGGCAGTAGGCCCATACTGCGCACAAGTCATCGTTAACTCTTTTAGCTGTTTAAAAGGAAACCCTCTATGAGTGCGCACTAGGTTTCCCTGTGCATTTGTACTTCATGAACCAGGAAAACTAAATGAAACCCATCTATATCTTCTCCCCTATCCCTTGCGGCCTGTAATGATTGTTGTAGGGGTGATCTTCCTATCAAAAGCGGGCGCGACCCCTGATCTCGCACCAAGGCGATCACAGGGGGTGGCTGGACAATATAAGGAGGCGTAGGCTCCTTTTCGGGAACTGGTGGATCTAACTGAGGCTTCCATTGGGACCCTCCCTGTTGTTGTGTTGCCTGTTGTATCTGTAGCTGCTGTAATTGTACAGTTACTGCGGCCAGCGAAGCCTGTATCTGTTTTATTGTGTCCTCTAGTGGATGTTTTTCCTCTTTCACTGAGGTTGTGGAGGTTTCCTTGGTAAATGTCACAAAAGGCGGAGGGTCTCCCTCATCGTGATATTGGGCGGCTTCTTCTTCTAGCTGAGCCGCATCCCCTGGGTCTAAAGGGTCTTCCTTATCCTCATAGAAGAGGGAAGTAAAAGGCACACCTAAACCTTCGAGGGCTTAGTTTCACTTTGGTGCTCAGCTGTGCTCTTTGCTTCAGAGCTCTCTGTAGCTGGGGTAGTCTTAGGGTCTTGACCTCCCTGTTCCTGTCATTTATCCCTCTCATGTCGGAGGTCTAAGCAGTCTTAGCGTCCACAACCCAAAAGTGTCCACCGGGACCTTACCTGGCCCATGAACATCATAATAATCCTGCAATTTTTGCCCTACTCTTTTCCAAGTTTCTAAATTAACTGTCCCTTCCTCAGGGAACCAAGGGCACACCTTTTCTACAAAATCTAAAAAGCTGCAAAGCTGCTGTTGGCCCACTCTAGTGCCGCGGACGCGAAGCATATTTTTAAGCACATGCACAAATATCATTTGGCTATTTCCATTGCTCATTCTTGTTTCTCCCGAGTACTCACCGCACCCTCACTTTATTTCAGAACTTTCCATTTATTTAACTGCGGTGTCCTTCACTGTATGCCCCGTGCTCAGGTCCCTGTTCGGGCGCGACTTGTCGGAGCCAGCCAGCTGAGATGAACAGCACCTGAGAGGGGGAGTGAGGATTAAAGAAAAGATAGAGACAAGAGACAGAGTCAGGAGGGCGTACAGTAAATACCGTAGCCCCGAGTTTATTTAGAACACACTACTTATCGCATTGCAATGAGAAAACAGCAGTCAAGACCCAAGGTCAGCCAAATTACTCATCCTGCACATCTCACAACTCAGAACTCTCTGCTCCGCAATCAAACTCCCTTCTTGGAAAATACTGAGTGTTTAAAATAGTTTAGTGCCACTTATCTCAGAGCTCGCCAAGTTAGCTCGGCTCCCAACACTCACCTCTCCAAAGAAATAATGTAAGAGGGTTAGAAGAGAGACCAACTTACTGCCCCAGGACAGACAAGGTAACTGTCATGTAACTCATAGATTCTGTGTTGGATCTTTGTTTAGTCTTCATGGGAGCAAAGACTGCGTCATGTCTCCTATGGTAGGCCTCTGCCAGCTCCGCTCCTCCTACCTGCCCTTACCTGCTCACAGATGTGAGAGAAGCCATGAGAAAGGAATCTGAGCTCCTGAGTAGACATAGCATCCACTGATAAAAAATATAAAACATAAAAAGAGAAACTGGAAAAGGTAGACAGGAGGTAATACAGGACAAGTTACATAAATTAATAGATTTTTAAAAGGAACACGCAATCCTACCATTCCAGGTTGGGGTAGAGATATATTTCAATTTATTTCCCAGAAGAATTAGGAAGCACTTGGAAATAATGTGACATGTCAGGTTCACATGGGGGACCTTCATTACAGAGCTAGCCAGGTGGAGGCCCCTGGTCCCAGAGTCAAAGTCCAGGAGGAGAGTTTTGGAGCTGATGAGAGAGGGGAACCTGGAGGATGAAATCACAGAGAGACAAGAGTTGGAACAATATTGGCAGACAGCAGGTCAACGTAAAGTGAGAGAAACAGACAGAAAGGGAAGTAGCGTAAGACTCAGCTGAGGAGAGATAAAGCTGAAACATCTTTTAAGGATCCGAGACAAAAGCTGAGAGGAGTACATTATGGAAAGAGAAAGATGGAGAGGAAATTAAATGCTGAGAACTGGATAAAGTCAGGGAGATGTAACAGAGTTAAAGCAGAATGGATGGAAGTAGGTTGAGTGTGAAAGAGGATAAAGGGAGAGAGGAATAGATTGAGACACAGGAGGTTTGAGGTAAGGGTATTGGGAATAATCATCTTTGGGCAAGGATTGACAACATTAGCTCTGAGTTTTCAGATGAAACTGGCCGTGATCCTCAAAGTGGCCCTTGCAAAATGCTCAGATCATGACAGGACTCTTTCTGAGGATTCCAGTGATTGCAAAGACCAAATCTCCACCCAGATTATTGCAGAGTCCATTTGTCCATGGACCTGAGAACCAGGGTTGTGATAGAGATGTACACTTGAATTTTTTGAGAACCTTGAACTTAGCACATCCCGAACTAAAAGCAGCATTTTCATTGCTCAAGATAGATCTAACCCGTGCTCGGCATTCTCTCAGTGAGGGATGATGGTTAAGTTAGAATCCTGGGAGTCATCCATGTCTCTATTCGCCCACAAATACATTCTTATTTCTCACTTACCATTGTCATTTCTCATTCACAGTGTTCTCCACCTATCCTACTGTCACTTCCCCAAGGCCAAGTCCGTAATTTAGATTTCCGTCATGGTTCTCAGAGCAACAGCCACCTGCTCATCTCTTCCTGCTAATCTTGCTCCCATCAAATGACTTATTTGCATTTCAACTAGATGGGGCATTTGAAAATGAAATTATATTGTATTGTTTTCCTACCTAGCTTCTTAAAACACTAGTGATTAAATAAAAGTTTCTTTCAGTGGCATCCAAGGTCATCCACAGTGAGCCACCTGGCCACTTTCCCATTCCCACCACCTGCACTATTCAAGATCGTATAAACCTTCTTCCCCAATAATTTTTTTTCTTGTAAGTCTTTCCTTTTTTTTTTTTTATGGTGACATTTCTTAACAAAATCCAGTAATTTTCAGGTGTACAATTTAGCAGTAAGGAATATATATATTGCATTGTGTGCTCACCGCCCATAGTTAGATTTCTTTCTGCCACCATATATTTGACCCCTTTTACCCTATCTACCTTCCCCCTACACACTGGTAAAGACTAGTCTGTTATCCATGTCCATGAGTCTCTGTTTGTTTGTCCTGTTCATTTGTTGCTTTTAGGTTTATATCTCACATATAAGTGATATCATGTGGGTTTCAACTTTTTCTGTCTGGCTTATTTCATTTAGCATGATTATTTCAAGGCCCATTCACATTGTTGGAAATGGCAGTATTTCATCTTTTCTTATGGCTGAGTAATATTCTATTGTGTGTACGTACCACAGCTTCTTTATCCAATTGTCTGTTGTAGGACACTTTGGTTACTTCCATGTCCTGGCCACCGTGAATAATACTGCTATGAACATTGATGTGCAAATATCTTTTGCGGCTATGAGTTTTAAAGTCTTTGGAGTAAATATACAGTAGAGGGATTACTGGATCATATGGTAGATCAATTCGTAGTTTTTTGAGGAACCTCCATACTGTTTTCCATAGTGGCTACACCAATTTGCAGTCCCACCAGCAAATTTTTCTCTGCATCCTCTCCAACACTTATTTCTTATCCTGTTGATAACAGCTATTCTTACAGGTGTGAGAAGGTACCTCAATGTGGTCTTCCCCTATAATTTTAATTGTTAAATTTCTCTTTCATATCAGAGCCTTCTCACATGCTTAATTCATAGCTTTCTTCATGTTCCACTGCCCTTCAATTTCATCTCAACTCTGGTTAAATCCTGCACAAAATTTACTGTCTCAGGAAGGCCTTTCTTTAGAGAAACCTGGAAAGAACAACTGAGAGCCAAAAGATAGGAAAGAAAGAGCAGTATCATAGGAAGCAAGAGAAAACATTGTAGGAACAGAAAAGAAAAGAGAAACTCACCAGGAGAAAGAGAGGATCCAAGAAACATCAGCAGAGAGTCACAGAGGCAGAGATCGATAACGACCTACAGAATTGAATGAAGGGAGAGGATTTGGACAGAGAACGAGGTGTAGGAAAAGCCAAATCTCCCCTGATGGGAGAATCGTTCTCAGTCTCCAGTGAAAGCCACTGAAGCAAAGCTAACTTCAGTCAGATTGTTTTGCAGAGTGGGCCATTCCAGTTTCTCAGGCTCTCCTGGTTGTCTGATGATTTTCTTGGGGTGATTTCTTTTTGGTCACTAATTGAGATGCTCATGAGATTTCATTCCTTTCTGAAGAGGACAGCAAAGCCTGTTGTGAACCTGGTGATGGAGAAGAGCCTCAGGAAGTCTCGAGCTCCTCATTGGGGTCTGGGGCAGGTAAGGAAGAGGGATTGTCAGTCCTGGACTACGAGGTGTCAGGTGGCTGAATTCAGAACTGGTGTATCCCGATGTGTTAAACTCTGAACATTCTCCACAGTCAAACATTTAGTGTATCTGGAATCCCATGAGTCACATAAATGTTTCTAAGTGCATATTCTAATACAAATATGCCTAAGACACGGCTTGTCTTTCACCCCTATTAATAATAAAGACTTGGAATGTATACCTACACTCCCTTTATCTCCTCTAGAGAATAAAAACTAATGATTATTCTCTTCGTAATGAATTATTTTGTGCCTAACTTTGGAAAACCCTCAAAAGAAACACAGTCCTTCCCATCCACTGCTCTCAAATCTAAATGATAATTTTTGTCAAATATTTTGTATTATGTCACATAATTTTTCAACGAATTTTGGCAAACAAGATGTATTTTTATCTGAAGTGTATATGAGTCTTTTACCAG
>NW_011889758.1:0-607 GCF_000151845.1 Pteropus vampyrus
GGCGACTATTACATTAACTGGCACCAGCAGAAGCCAGGGAGCCCTCCCCGGTATCTCCTGTGGTTTAAATCAGACTCCGAGAAGTACCAGGGCTCTGGGACCCCCAGCCGCTTCTCTGGATCCAAAGACACCTCGGCCAACGCAGGGCTTCTGCTCATCTCGGGGCTCCAGCCTGAGGACGAGGCTGACTATTACTGTAACACATGGGATGAGAACTCTAAGCTCACACAGTGCTCCAGACCCATGGGGAAGCGAGACACAAACCTGCCCCTCACTTTCCTGGCCTGGTGCCATCACTCATGGGAGGGGCTCTGACCAAGTCAGACAGGAGGCGACTTCTTTTGTCATTTGTTCTGTCAAGACCCGATATTCCTCAGACTACCTGATCTGACAACATCACATGCTTCTCTCTTCAGTTTAAATTCACATTTCTCTGTTGCTAGTATATCCTCCCCCTGTTACCGTGTCCAATGGCAGTAACCCCGTGTCAGAGGTCCACAGCCCTCAGTGGGGACACGAGAGACCTGAGGGTCGTGGGACAGGTCCTGCCCTTCTGAGGGAGCAGAGGGGGTGACTCGGCGCTGCTCCAGGTCTAAGTGCTTCCACC
>NW_011889758.1:2490-3509 GCF_000151845.1 Pteropus vampyrus
GAAGGCCCAGATGCAGAATTCACCTTCTCCTGAAGAGGGAGCAGCAGACACATTGGGGGTTCCCATCACAAGCGCTCCCAGAAAGAACTTCTAGGAATGAGATTTCGGAGGGCTCTGATTGACAATCCGGGGTCCCATCGTGATATCCTCAGCTCTCCTTGACAACCCTTGGACTCCAGTCTGAGGACAGGGTTGATGATCACTGTCACACACCCGGCTGTAACATTTATGTCACCAAAAGCTATTGCTCCATGTTGAAGTGTGGTGAACACCTGCCCTCCAATCCTGTCCCTCCTCTGTTCCTGCCTGTGACCTGTACCAGCTCAGGTTGTGTCATTCTCTGGCACCTATAACTAACAGCAGAGAATGGAATCCATAACAATAACCCTTTCTTACTGGTCTCCCCATACACTCACCATCAATTTGACCTCAGAAGTAAAAATAGTTGCCCACACATGGTGGGTGTGGATGATGTGGGCTGGACAAGAGGGACAGAGTCCAGCCTGTGTCCCCTCGGGATCCAGATGCCTCTGCAAGACCCCATAGCTCCCCTCGTCCTGCCCTTGTTTGGCTGGTCATGCCCTGAGCTCAGAATCCTCAGGGGAGCTGGGTTTATGTCATTTTTCTCCAGTTATTTTTCCTCCATGGTCCATCGTTGTGAATGGCATCGGAGAAACCTCAGTTATTTCAGGCCTAGAGCCTGTGGTGCCAACCCCTAGTATCGTACAGCCAACACCCGAAGGTCCTGCTTTGCTTCGGTGCGTGGAGTGTTTGCCAGTGAAATGAATCAGGACAAAGGACTTTTGAAATACCAGGCCCTGGGGGCGCCGGAATCAGTAGTGGAGGAAGAATCCCGAACAAGAGGGAGTCTCTTTAGAGAAATGGTCTTTTTATATCAATCAGATACCAGGCCAATTATGAAATCAACTCAAATCTTGAAGTTCTCAGCATGTGAGCAAATAGCACCCATGTGAGATGAAGGAAGATTTGCTCACCACCAGGGAGGATTTGGGCTGAGA
>NW_011889758.1:3559-5251 GCF_000151845.1 Pteropus vampyrus
TTCCTGCATCTGGGCCCCCTGGAGCCACATAAGCAATGGCTCTTACTCATACCCTTGCCTCCTACTCCATCCTCCATCACTCCCGGAGTCACTGCCCCGGCTGCATTCAGGGAGGATAGACAATGCCACAGCTAGAACAAACTAGGCTCTCAGGGCCTTGGGCCACTGGGATGTGTGTGCCCTGTGAGAAGAAGGGGGCACTGTGGGACTGCCTTGTGTTTCCTACAGAGCTGTTCAGTGAGGACCATTCACTCAAAGGAGCCTGGGCCTGGGGGTTGGACTCTTGCTCATTGTTGGGGACTCATCAGCTGTGTCGTCTGGCCTGACAGAGTCCCCTGAGAAGAGACCTTTGTGTGGTGTCAGCAGGTGCTTCCTCCCAGGGCTCTTCCAGGGGTGAAGCCAATATCCATCCTCCTCAGTCTGGGTGTGAGCTGAGCTCCAGCACCAGGGCTCAGGGAGGGGCTGGGCGGTCACTGGATGGACACACATTTGCATGCACAGCCCCTCCTCTGGCAGAGAGTGAAGAAAAGGAGGCCTGGGCAGCCCAGCCCCACTGTGGGCTCAGGGGCTGCGTGCACCATGGCCTGGACCCCCATCCTCCTCGTGCTTCAATCTCGGTGCACAGGTGGGGACAGGTTTTGGGGATCCTGGGTAACCCCCAACATCACCACCCTCTTGCTCAAAATCCTGCAAAATTTTCTCTGATTTTTTGTGCCAGCGACCACGTTTGTCTGTGTTTGCAGGTTCCCTCTCCCGGCCTGCGCTGACGCAGCCGCCCTCCCTCTCTGCTTCTCCGGGAGCAACAGCCAGACTCAACTGCACCCTGAGCAGTGGCTTCACGGTTGGTGGCCACTGGATAAACTGGTTCCAGCAGAAGCCAGGGAGCCCTCCCCGGTATCTCCTGAGTTTCTACTCAGACTCCAATAAGGACCAGGGCTCCGGGGTCCCCAGCCGCTTCTCTGGATCCAAAGACGCCTCGGCCAACGCAGGGCTTCTGCTCATCTCCGGGCTCCAGCCTGAGGACGAGGCCGACTATTGCTGTCAGATCTGGTACATTAGTGACTCTCACAGTGACATACACAGGTGGGAAAGTGAGACATAAACCTCAGCCTGTTAATACCTCGGGATAAGACATTCCTCTCATTTAAAATAAGTTCAATATGCACTAACTGCAATTTAAGTCGATGCTGGATCACAATGTCCTTCCCACTTTTATAGTCAAGTTGTCTCAACTTTCTAGAAAAACAAAACAAAGAAAAAATCCTCATGAAGATACAGAAAATTTGCCTGGTGATTCAAGTTTTAAAACTCAGTGCCTGTTGCACTGGCTTTTTTCCCTTTCAAAAGGCAAACTGCCTTGTCTAAAATTCGGGGTCAGAGCCGTGGACCACCGCAGCAGGTGGACCGTCCTCCACAGCATAGACTCAGCTCTTCCAGGGGTCAGAGCACTGACTTCAAATCCCTTCCAGGTTCCTATGCTCAGAAGTGGCCACAGAGCCCTGTGTCCCACGGACGAGATCTGAGATGTGAGATCCGGGAGGATTTCCAGGCACAGAGCTACCCTGGCTCAGGGTCAGCTGCCCAAGCTTTCAGGTTCGTGAAGTCAGGGAGAGGGGGGTTGGGCATGAGAGGAGCTGGGGCCTGAAGTGGTAGATGAACCCAGAGCCTGCTCCAGGGAAAGTGGGTGAAGTC
>NW_011889758.1:6851-7930 GCF_000151845.1 Pteropus vampyrus
CCCTGGTTCTTCTGCCACGTGCAGCTTCCCGATCCTCACTTCACCACTGGCTCCTAACTGCCACCCGGACCTTCTTCATGACAAAAGGCATTGTGCCCTTTGGTGCCTCAGGAATGCCAAGAGACAATGTGTAGGGATGACAGACGTCAGGTTCCTTACTAGTTCTATGACCTCTCAGCATATTCGTGATGAAATATGTAACAAATGCTATGTCCTTTGTCATACTTTAGAGTGCATTTCTGACAAGTATGAATAGGTATAGTTACCTACAAAAGGTAATGCTCTGGTGTTTTTGGATGTTTTAATTATCCTTTTTCTATTTTCTTTTCTAATAAATTTTAGTCCCTCCCATCCATCTCAAAAATTACATAAATGCATATATATGTGTCTTCCATGTGTATTTATATGCATATGCATAAATATATAAAAATGTGCATGTAGCATATACACATATGTGATACTATGATTTACCATAATAAATATATATTTGGTCTTCATCCCATTTTTGGAACAGAGCTCCTGAAATCCATGAATTTCCAAAGTGACCAGAGCTAGAAAGGAGTCTTTTGTTTGTTAATAAGGTGACTTTGGGACTCACCAGAGGGAAAGAGCAGGTGGCCAGGAGGGCCAACTGTGTGCTTAGATGGTTGGAAGTCTCAGTCATGGTCCCCTGACCATGGGGGAGGGTAGAGGGGCTACAGATCAATGGCTTTCCATGGCCAGCGTACATCAACCATGCCCAAGTAATGCTGGAGATTCTGGTGCCTAGAGAAGGCCACACCCCTTCCCACCTTATGCATCTTTTTCATAATCAACTGATAGCAAGTAAAATGCTTCTCTGAGTTCCATGAGCTCCTCTAACAAATGACTCAGACCCAAGGCAGTGAGCAGGGATCATTGGACCTTCCGTGTACAGTTGGTCGGTCAGGAGCAAATGTAATAACCTGAACTTGTGACTGGCTTCTGAAGTTGAGGGTGGGCTTATGGGGGATGAGGGAAGTCTGGTGGGACTGAACTCTTTAACTGTGGAACCGGATGCCATCTCCAGGTAGATGGCCGCAGAATCCAGTTGAATCGTA
>NW_011889758.1:8571-10628 GCF_000151845.1 Pteropus vampyrus
AGCTGGGACCAGCCACCTGGCACTGCCTGCTGCCTTCTGTTCAGGTCTCACAGCTGTGACCTCCCCACCCCACACAGAGCAGCTCTGGCCCACACTCTAATTCCCTCAGGCAGAGGGGCGTGACCAGGGTCCCAGTGAGGGATCAGAAATCCGGAGGTATCATTTGCATGAGTGGACCCTCCCTCTGTCAGAGCTTGAAGAAGGGAGAGACTTGGGGGAAGCTCTGCTTCAGATGCAGAGACACAGGACAGGACTCGGTGATCATCTCCACCATGGCCTGGTCCCCTCTCCTCCTCACCCTGCTCGCTCACTGCACAGGTGACCGGATACAGGGATAGTGGAGGGGAGTCTGGGAGGAAACATGGGGCCCTCCTCGCTCCTCATGTCTCTAGACCCAGCATCACCATCTCTGTGTCTCTCCCTCTTCCAGGCTCCTGGGCCCAGTCTGTGCTGACCCAGCCGTCCTCAGTGTCTGGGGCCCCAGGACAGAGTGTCACCATCTCCTGCTCCAACATTAGGGGTAGTTATGTGCACTGGTACCAGCAGCTCCCAGGAACAGCCCCCAAACTCCTCATCTATGATAATAACAAACGACCCTCTGGGGTCCCCGACCGATTCTCTGGCACTAAGTCTGGCAGCTCAGCCTCCCTGACCATCAGTGGGCTCCAGGCTGCGGACGAGGCTGATTATTACTGCTCAGCATATGACAGCAGTCTAGATGCTCCCACAGTGCTACAGGCCCATGGGGAAGTGAGACAAAAACCGGTTGTTTCCAGTGCAATGGGGCTTCTCTGGGCAGACCCTACTGCTCTGACCAGACAGCTGCCTTCTTTGTGAGTTTGACCAAAAAGTGAGGGCTGAGACCCACCCCAGGGAGCTTTGTCTAGATAGTGTCCTCGTCTCTCTAAATCTGTCCTTGTTGGCAACACATTAACTGATTTTCTCAAACAGAACACAGGTTCTTAGACGAGGGGCGGGCTGCTCTGGGGACAGATAACCGGATTCTATGCAGCTGCTCGTTTTCTCCTCTATGAGGAAAATGAGCCTTTCCTCGCTTTCATGTTCGGCAGAGCGGGGACCACCCCAGAAGGTGGACCGTCCTGCACAGCACGGACTCTGCTCTTCCAGGGGTGACAGCACGTCCCTTCCCATTCCTCCCAGGCTCCTGTGATCACGGCGGGTCGAGGATCCCAGTGTCCCTGAGACGAGGCACTGAGATGTGGCGTGCTGTGTGAGGATGCAGGCCCGGAAGGTACTCCAGGCACAGAGCTGGACTGGGACCCTCACTGGGGACCTGAGACTTCGGATATGATGTCAGGAGAGGAGCGATTGTCAAACAGGATTAGGGACCTGAGGCCAAGAACCTTCTTCCTGGGATACGAAAGTGTTGGGGTGTCTCACAGCTGCTGGGAAATGCTGAGTCCACTCCAGGGAAGGGGGTGAACTTGACCCATGGATGACAGATCCTTACAGTGACACCAGTTCAGACCATGGAGACTCCCTTGAGTGGATCTCCTGACCCCACAGGCACTGACTGTGTCTTCCTGTACCTACAGACCTCACTGGAGCTTTCCAACTATCCAGGCTTGAGGCAGGCTGTGGGACAACAGGATGAGAAGTCCGCATTAGGTGCCCATGTCACCCCCTTTTGAAGTTCTTGATGAGCTCAGATCCAAGGTCAACTTCTCCTGCACAAGGGGCAACAGACACATTGGGGTCACCATGGCAATGGTCTCAATCGCTCCCAGACAGAGCCCCTACCTTGTAACCTAGGACAGAGATGATTGACTCTTAGGGGTTCAGCCCTTATCTCTGACTCCTGCTTTGTACACGCAGCCTATTGACCAACTCTGGGACCCAGCCTGATGAGGAGGCTGATTATCACTGTCACATGACTAAATGCAACCCACTGCCACATAGAACTCCCATCCCAGCAGAAAGTGAGGTGAACTTCTGCCTTGCACACCTCTGTCTGTCCAATCACTGCTCTGTCCCCGACTGTGTCCAATACCAGCTCAGGTTAAAGATTCTGCTGTCACATGTACTATTAAACCTGG
>NW_011889758.1:13020-14738 GCF_000151845.1 Pteropus vampyrus
TTCCAGGCTCCTGGGCCCAGTCTGTGCTGACCCAGCCGTCCTCAGTGTCTGGGGCCCCGGGACAGAGTGTCACCATCTCCTGCACTGGAAGCAGCTCCAACATCGGGGATAACAATGTGCATTGGTACCAACACTTCCCGGGATCGGCTCCCAAACTCCTCATCTATGATGATAGCGATAGAGCGTCAGGCGTCCCTGACCGATTCTCTGGCTCCAAGTCTGGCAGCTCAGCTTCCCTGACCATCAGTGGGCTCCAGGCTGAGGACGAGGCTGATTATTACTGCCAAACATATGATGACAGTCTTGGTGCTCGCACAGTGCTCTAGGCCCATGGGGAACTGAGACAAGAACCTGCTGTTTCCTGTACAATGGGGCTTCCCTGGGCCGACCCCACTGCTCTGACCAGACAGCTGCCTTCTTTGTGAGTTTGACCTAAACGTGAGGGCTGAGACCCACCCCAGGGAACTTTGTCAAGAGAGTGCCCTCGTCTCTCTAAATCTGTCCTTGTTGACAACACATTGACTGATTTTCTCAAACAGAGCAGAAGTTCTTAGATGTGGGGCGGGCTGCTCTGGGGACAGATAACCAGAGTCTATGCATCTGCCCTTTTTCTCCTCAATGAGGAAAATGAGCCTTTCCTCGCTTTCATGTTCATCAGAGCGAGGACCACCCCAGAAGGTGGACCGTCCCGCACAGCACGGACTCTGCTCTTCCAGGGGTCACAGCACACACCTTCCCATCCCTCCCAGGCTCCTGTGTTCACGGCGGGTCGAGGATCCCAGTGTCCCAGAGACGAGGCACTGAGATGTGGGGTGCTGTGTGAGGATGCAGGCCCGGGAGGTACTCCAGGCACAGAGCTGGCCTGGGACCTTCACTGGGGACCTGAGACTTCGGATATGATCTCAGGAGAGGGGCGATTATCAAGGGGATGTGGGAACTGAGGCCAAGAACCTTCTTCATGGGATATGAAAGTGTTGGGGTGCCTCACAGCATCTGGGAAATGCTGAGTCCACTCCAGGGAAGGGGGTGAACTTGGCCCATGGATGACAGGTCCTTACAGTGACACCAGTTCAGACCATGGGGACTCCCTTGAGTGGATCTCCTGACCCCACAGGCACCGACTGTGTCCTCCTGTCCCTGCAGACCTCCCTGGAGCTTTCCAACCATCCAGGCTTGAGGCAGGCTGTGGGACAACAGGATAGGAAGTCCCCAATAGGTGCCTTTGTCACCCACTTTTGAAGTTCTTGATGAGCCCAGATCCGAGGTCACCTTCTCCTGCACAAGGGGCAACAGACACATTCGGATCACCATGGCAATGGTCTCAGTGGCTCCTAGACAGAGCCCCTACCTTGTGACCTAGGAGTGAGATGATTGACTCTTAGGGGTTCAGCCCTTATCTCTGACTCTTGCTTTGTACACACAACCTATTGACCAACTCTGGACCCCAGACTGACGAGGAGGCTGATTATCACTGTCACATGACTAAATGAAACACACTGCCACATAGAACTCCCGTCCCAGCAGGAAGTGAGGTGAACTTCTGCCCTGCACACCTCTGTCTGTCCAATCACTGCTCTTTCTCCGACTGTGTTCAATGCCAGCTCAGGTAAAGGATTCTGCTGTCACATGTACTATTAAACCTGGTGGCTTCGTGTTCTCACCTTGGTCTATGTTTATGAGGTCAATGAAAACACTTCCTATTCCCACTGGTCTCCAGT
>NW_011889758.1:16435-17275 GCF_000151845.1 Pteropus vampyrus
CTTCATCTTGAATGTGGTGCACATCAAATTACACATTGTTCTCCACTATCAAAGAATCCTTCGTTTAAAAGGCACCGTAATTTGGTACGAATCTTCGTCTGAAATCTGTTGGGGTCTCAGCCATGGCTCATGAGCAATGAGAAGGAAAAGAATGCGCATTTCATGAAGCAGACCAGGTACTAACGATTCTGAAACGAATATGAGATCATATTTTGTTTCCCACTGCAGAAACACGAACTCTGTAGTTATCTTTCAAAACTTAACGAGAAATTTTATCTCCCTGCTGTTCCCCTTGACCCCAAATCCCCTCGTCTGTTCTTCCCAGTTCTCTCTGCTCCTGGGAGGCTGTTAAGGGGAAAGAGAATTTTAAAATTCTCATGATGTTCGCATCAACTTGTTCAGATCGAGTATAATTTTCATTTCCGGTTACAAGTTACATGTTTCCTTTTTCTTTTAAATCTGGTGTTGGGAGGAAGCTCATAATGTTGTGGTGACATCATTGCCCTGCATGGCAAACCCTGCAGAGCATTGAAGCTGCTCCAGGGGGTCCATGGCTCCTCACAGCAGAGGAGAGCTTCCCCTCCCCCGCCAAGGCTGGCAGTGTGGCTTCGTGTGTGGGCGCCCAGCACTGGGCTCTCACTGCTGAACTGGGGACCGTGGACAGGACGGTGGCGGTGGGAGACCCCTGTCCCTTCACACACCGCATGTGACTGGGATTTCCCACTGAGGCTGCTGCTGTGGGAGGGATGCCCGCTACTCGTCCTCCAGGGAGACAGGAAGGGACTGGACTGGGGAGGAGAAACCGCTCACGGGCAGGGGTGAGTGTTGGGGTGCACTAGA
>NW_011889758.1:17325-18103 GCF_000151845.1 Pteropus vampyrus
AATACATAAACAATCATGATGTAAGTTAATATTATAACACATTATAACACATAGTTTATATCCTGTTTCATGTTGTATATATGTTATTTATAGACACATCAGCTCCAGACCTGCCAAGTAGGAAAGTTATTCTGGCCCACGGTGCCTTGAGAATGTCTGAGACACTTTCCAGGGTTGGCTCAGGGCTCTCTTCAGAGGTCGAGAATCCTTGCTAAGTACCGTGACTTCTCATGTGTTGATGATAAAGTAGATAATAAATGCATTAGCTCTAAAACTGTCGTAATTTTAGTTATTTGTAAGCGGCATGGTCCTGGTCGTTTATTTCTGTCTGTTAGAGTGACTATGGAAGCCCATATCGCTTCTGTTTCTCAGATATTTATATTACTCTTTCTAAATCTTTCTTATCCTCCTAAGATCGAAGTCATCTTCATCTTGAATGTGGTGCACATCAAATTACACACTGTTCTCCACTATCAAAGAATCCTTCGTTTAAAAGGCACCGTAATTTGGTACGAATCTTTGTCTGAAATCTGTTGGGGTCTCAGATACGGCTCATGAGCAATGAGAAGGAAAAGAATGCGCATTTCATGAAGCAGACCAGGTACTAACGATTCTCAAATGAATATGAGATCATATTTTATTTCCCACTGTGGAAACACGATCTCTGTAGTTAACTTTCAAAAATTAACGAGAAATCTCATCTCCCTGCTGTTCCCCTTGACCCCAAATCCCCTCGTCTTTTCTTCCCAGTTCTTTCTGCTCCTGGGAGACTGTTAAG
>NW_011889758.1:18498-18944 GCF_000151845.1 Pteropus vampyrus
TCCCCCGCCAAGGCTGGCAGTGCAGCTTCGTGTGTGGGCGCCCAGCCCTGGGCTCTCACTGCTGAACTTGGGACTGTTGACAGGATGGTGACATTGGGAGACTCCTGTCCCTTCACACACCACTTGTGACTGGGATTTCCCACTGAGGCTGCTGCTGTGGGAGGGATGCCCGCTACTCGTCCTCCAGGGAGACAGGAAGGGACTGGACTGGGGAGGAGAAACCGCTCACGGACAGGGGTGAGTGTTGGGCTGCACTAGATTATTGGTGCCGGAATATGGAGAAAGCAGCGTCTCATCACCCAACTCTCAGCCTTTCCAGAGGGGGAATTTGGAACTGAGGTCACCAGACAAAGGAGAGACCATTTCGGTGAAAGGCCTGAAGTCTCTTCATCAATGTCTCAGTCACCACGCCATGTGGTCTGTGTGAGGTCCCAGCATCTGCCTCT
>NW_011889759.1:0-4106 GCF_000151845.1 Pteropus vampyrus
TGAGCTGCAAGGACCAGCCACCAGGGGGCGCAGCCTCGGCCGCTGCCCCGTGCACTCCGCTCCGGCTCAGCTCAGACATCCGGGGAAGCAGCACCAGAGTGGCTCGCTCCGGCCCGGGAAGCCGCGGGCATGCACCTGTGCTTACGGCTTCCTCGGGCCGGGCCCAGGGTCCTCTCCCCGCCTCCAGGTCTCCCTGAGGCACGGCACACCTGAGGCCAAAGGCTCCACTGGACTCAGGCTTTATTATGCAGCAAGCACGTTTGAAATGAACGCACAGAGCCAGGTGTCCGGCTCCACGGCCCACATATTCCTCCGCTTGATCAGTTTCTGAATGGCTCATTGCCCTGGTGACCCGACCCCACAGCCCTCGCCAGGGGTGACCAGAGAATCAGCCAAGACACCCCTGTGGAGGTCCCTCGTTAGGGATACCCTGTGTGTACACACAGAGATTTCTGTGTTAATCAGAAAAACATTATCACGTCCCTTTCCTTCAAGATAGGCAGAAAAAAGCAAAACACACAAAGTCCACCAAAGGCGGTAAGATTATAAAGCGGCGAAAGGATTTCCGTGGGCTGTGGAAGACCAGGCTCATCATCTGATCATCACACAAGCTGCGAAGCACCATCGTCCAGACGCTCCCCCAGAGCCGAGAGGTAAAGGGAAACACTTTGTTGTTTTGGGCCCCAGACTAAAATATAAGAACTGTGAGAACGAGAATCTTGTTCACACCTTAAACTCCACTGCCTACACCTGTCTACGGGAGGATCCCCAAAAACGTCTGCTAATGATGGACGGATGGAGGGAAGGATGGAGGGAGGGAGGAGGGAGGGAGGAATGATGGACGGATGGATGGATAGATGGGTTGACAGCCGGGTGAATGGGTAGGTGGGTAGATGATGGATAGATGGATAGATGGACGGACGGATGGATGGACAGATGGACGGGTGGGTGGATGTGTGGATGGGCATATGTGTGAATGGGCAGATGGGTGGGTGGATGGACGGACAGATGATGGATGGATGGATGATGGATAACCACTATCCAACCCAAGTCTTCAATCAAATGAGCATCAACCAATAGAACTTTCCCAGAGAAGCTGCTACATTAAAGCTACTCAAACAGTAAGACGCCTTCCTGACTGTGCCAGTGCCAGGCCACACTGATGTCCCAGAGAGAGAGGCGATGGGCTCCCTCTGCCCCCGGGGCCGGAAGTTGCCTTTCCCACTCCCCTGCTCCCTACCCAGATGACTCGGCCACCGAAGGCAGACCAGGCCATCTTCGACTGCATTCCTCCTAGGGCGGATGCCACCCAGACATTCAGAAAGGGTGCCCCCCGAGTCAAAAAATTTCCACGAAGCTCCTCTGGGTCATGTCATGGACCCTCACCCTCAGGGCTCGAAGGCCCCGCCCCCAGGTCACGGAAGAAGCCCGGGCTGGGAACGCGCACCGCCCCTCCGACTAGCCGCCGCAGGGCGTACCAGTCTTGGGCGTTGGTGGGGAAGAAGTAGCCCTTGACCATCACGAAGGTGGACACGGCGTAGCCGAGGATGTTGGCACACCACAGCAGCGGGATCCAGTTGTCGAAGATGATGGTCGGAGAGAACCAGGACAGGAGGTAGGAGTTGGCGAACCAGAGCAGATGCGTGATGAGCCACGCTTGCAGGCCGTTGACTTCGTACAAGTTGACGACCCCTGTGGAGGGAAGATTTACACATTGAAGTGTGTCCCCGAGTGTGACAGCAGCTGGCTCAGGCCCCGCCTGCTTGCTTTCTGGGTCTCAGTTGCTCAGGCCCTTGTCTAGGGCACCCCAGCTCCAACCCAGAGAGCTGGTCAGCTTCTGCTGCGATTCAAGACCCCAGGTCAAACGGCCAGGGGGGTGCCTCCCGCTGCTCGTCCAGGGACTGACCGCCCTGCCTGCTGAGTCTGGGAGGAGGGACAGGGTGCAGACGTTTCCCGAGGCTCTGGTTCTCCTTAACCAGCAGGTAACAGTGAACACAGGCGGGTGTTAGACCACGGGGCCTCGAGATGCTGGGAAAGCCTTTCACCAAATGTTTCGATCGCTTTGCTCCTCGCTAGCTTCTCATCAAAGACAACGTGTGTTGGTCACGTCCTACGGACCTGCCCGCAAAGCGAGTTCCAGGAAAAAAAAATCTAAAAGCGCGCTTTGCTGGAGATCGAAGACAACGTGCTCGTCAAGCATGAAGCAATGACAGCGTAAACAAGGACGGGGGTCGCGAGACGTTTAGTGTCTGCGTCTTGCTTTAAAGGTAAGATCGCTGACACACAATCAAGACGTGTTCTGCAGACTCCGGGCTCCTCAACTGGCCGACCAGTCCTAAAGGCTTCAGAGGAGACACCAGGAACCAAATCAATCGGCCTAGGAAAGCCACGGTGCTTGCACAAGAGCCCACCAAACGGCTTTGCCCTCGGTCTTCGCCTTTAAAAGCCCGTGACTGAAAACCATCGGGCATTCGGGTTTTAAATGCCGGCTTCCTATTCTCCTCCCTTGGCGCCCTGCAAATAAATGGCCTAATTCCTCCCGCGTAAAACTCGGTGTTCAGAGCCTGGCTCCGCAGACAACCCGCGTCCGGCTCTGCGGGCAACCCGCGTCCGGCTTGGCCACACCGGGGGCTGAGTAACTAACTGGCCTGCGGTTTGCTAGACACTGGGGAGAAGGAGTGAGGACGCCCTGAGGTGCTTGTCGGGAGCCCTGCGCCCCCCATCGCCCAGATGCTCTCCGCAGGCTGGGACGGGGCGGGGTGCCATCTGCCGGGCTGCTGGGTTCCCAAGACGGAAGGGAACGAAGGGACCACGCAGCCCCCCAACAAAAGCCGCCTCCCAGGCGCCAGTGGCAGGCCGCAATGTCCTCTGCGGGGAGAGGCTCCAGGAGCCCACCGCTGGCAACTGGCCACGGGGCGAGGCCGCTCGGGCCCCTCTCTACCGAGGAACGTGAGGCTCAAACCCACGTCTGGGGCAGAGCCGGGCCGCCCGCTGGTGAGCAGACTTTGGGACAGCGGAGGGCAGGCCCCATGAGCCGGGGGGACGGGGCATGGCTGGCAGGGGGCTGAGCTCGGGGAGGTTACCTGCGGGGGTCACGGCGCCCTCCTGAATGCCTCCCACGTAGCCCGGCAGGAACCGGTGGCAGAAGTCAGGGAGCAACACGTACAAAAGCACCTGGAACACAGAAAGTTGGAGCTTGGCCACCGGTGGCCCGGGGCCCGGCGTGTCACACGGCCCTGCTTTCACCAATGGAGCCAGGACACGGGGGTTCCCGCTCACGGCAGCTCCTCTTCCCGAAGGGGCTGACTGCGGGCTTCGCGGGGGCCGAACGGGGGCGGGGGGTTCCTGCTCTGAGCGACGGGGCGCTCTCCCTGTGGGGCTCGCTCTCCCCGCTTCCGAGAACCCACAAGTTCGTCCCCCTCACTTTCCTGGGACCATTTAAAAAAAAAAAACAGAGGAATAAGTCGCAAACCCTAAAACGCGCCCTTTGAGGGAGCTCTATTCAGTGGTGTCCGGCACATCCCAAGGTCGTACAACGGTCACTACCACCTACTTCCAGAACATTCTCATCACCCCAAGATGGAACCAGGGAGGGGTCAGCAGCTGCCCCCACCCCGGTCCCCTCCTGCCAGCCCCACAATCGCGAATCTGCTCCGTCCTGTCGAGCTGCCTGCTCTGGACGTCGCCCGTGAGTGGAGCCCTGCTGGACCTGTCCACCGCAGCCGGTCCCTTCCGCTCAGCGGAGTGTCACCAAGGCCCCCCCCAGTGGGAGCAAGCGTCAGAACGCCACTCCGTTTCTGGCCAAAGGACACTCCACTGCGTGGACACCCCACACTCGTTTGCCCGGCCACCTGTCCACGGGCACTTGGGATATTTCCACTCCTAGGCTGCTGCGACGGGCTGTCCCCAGTCACTTCTACCCAAAGGGACCGAGACGCCTGCCGTGAGAGGGACCAGGAAGGCGGGCAGCTGGGGCCCCGGGGTGGGAGCGTCCGCCAGGGCACGAAAGCTCGGGCCACCTTCTGCCAAACGGCAGGTTCACTGCCAACCCCCGTCCTGGCGAACGCCTGCCAGTCTGCGAGGCTGTGGGGTCCCACGGGAGCTGA
>NW_011889759.1:4829-7007 GCF_000151845.1 Pteropus vampyrus
CCCCAGTCGCCACGGCTCCCTGGCCCGGGACAGCGAGGACGGCAAGGCGCACACAGCAAGGGCACCAGCCGGCTATAAAATGAGAAGTTGCTCACCTGCCGTGAGCCTTGACAATAGAAAAATTTAATGGGCCCATGAAACCCCACAGGCTGGCTCCCCTCCCCTTGCCCCCGGGCCGGAGGGCGACGAGGTCCTTACCAGGCACGACCCCACTGTCCCTGTGCCGCAGCCCCGCCTGGACGCCTGGCTTTGGGAGCGCTGGGCTGGGCTTTCGCCGCCATCGGGCCCTAGGGGAGGAGAGAAGACGGACGGGCTCGGGCTGTCCCCCCAAGAGCAGACGCCACACGCCCATGCCGCAGCCACCGGGGCCCCCGGGCCCTGCCGGGCTGGCCTCCGTCGCTCTCCGTCCCTCACCTGGTCCTGGACAGCAGAGTCCAGGCAGAGACAGGACCGCCACCCAGACCCCCTCTCCCGCGACCGGCACGCCCTCACCCCGCCTTCCTGCTCCTGCTCCTGCCGGAGTCGCCCTCCGATGGGGGTGAGGTGAGCCGAGCCACCTGGCTCGGGGCGCCTCCCGACCTGTGCCTGCTGCTCTGCCTCCTGCTCTCTGCTCGAACCCCCCCGCCCCCCGCCCCCTGGACGCGGCGGTCCCGTTTGCCACACCTGCGCCTTCCCCGCCTGGACCGTGCTCTGCAGTCCCCCCCACCCCGTCCAGGCCTCATGGAGCCGTCCCCTCCTCTGCCGACTAGTCATCTTCCCGGGAGGCCATGACACCTCGTCTTCCCACTGGCTAAGGTGACCTGCCGGTGACCCTTCCACACATCCTAACGCAAACGCATCGCTGACACGCTCCCTCCACCCGTAGCCATGAGCCAGCTCCGTCTACACTGCCTGCTCCCCAGGCCCCGTGCCCAGTCACTCTCCTGCCACTTACTTCCCTAAAAACTCTGCTCGCCACGTGCGGTTCTTTTATTTACTGGTCTGCACGTGTCCTGTCTGCCTCGCCCATGAGAACGTAAGTCTCCGAGGACAGAGATCATGTGACCGAGTCCTCACTCTGCTACCAGGGCTGGAAGTGTCTGGTACCTGTGGGCGGTCGACGAATAGTCACTCTGCCAGAGCTAAACCAGGAGGAGGAATCTCGCACACCCACCTACCCAGCACTGCCCTAAACGGTTAGAACATGGGGGACGCAGTGACGCCCCCCGTCCAGGGCAAGTTCACGCGTGTGGAGTCTCAGAATGCCAACGGGAAAAGACGATGATGTTAAAAGCTTTCGGAGAACATCGAGCACTGAGACTCATGCCAGCGTCAGGCTGGATTCTCGAACATGAGGCTGGAAAACTTAGCAATCTCTAAGGAAAACTTTTTTCAACTTAGAATTCCATTCCCAGGTTAAGCGTCATTCAGAGAAGACGCGGGACGTAAGAGCCGGTCACGGTGGGTGTCAGGACACAGGGGAGACCCGGACGGTGCCCGTGCGGTCGACAGAGGGTCCCCAGTCCACACTGGTACGAGAACCCCTCGCGGAAACGGTAAATTCTTGCCGTGTAGAAAGATGATCGACAGGAGCGACAGCCGTGATACAACGTTCAGAAAAAACACACACAAAAAAACAAAAAAAGCCGTGATGCACAGAAGCCTTAGCAAATGGGACAAGGAAGGCGCCATTCACTCCGGGAGGAATGAAGTCACGGGAGGGGGAGGAAAACCGTGACCGCCGCGCGCTGCCCGGCTTAGCGGTGAACGCGGCAACCGCACGGCCGATGCGCCCCCTACTGGCGGAGAAGGAAACGGCCAAGTCGGGCGTAGTAAAAGCAAATTGCTTAGAAATCAGCCGGCAACACAAGAAAAGCAGTTAAAGGAATGAAAAGCACTTGCTTCTGGGAGGCGAGACCATGGGACGAGGCAGGGGACAGTTATTCTCTTATACATATGCACATACAAGCCTTTTGTTACTGTTGTCTTAAACGCGGACGTGAGTGATTTTAACACAAAGGTACGTTCGCTTAAAACGCTTCAACGACGGGAGACACTTTCACGCGCGGTGTGGGAACCATGGCCGTATCAGTTCAGGTTACGCAGGTTTATGGAGGGTCTGCGATGGACGCAGGATGGCGACGTTTTCACGGGAAGGGACCGTCCGTCTCTTCAGCCCCCAAAACGCGGCGTGTGGCA
>NW_011889759.1:8012-9571 GCF_000151845.1 Pteropus vampyrus
GCTTTGGACGCGGACCCGAGGGGGTGTCGCCCGCAGGCAGGCCAATCGGGCTGCCCGTCTGCCCGGCGCCCTCTGTGTCGGGCACACAGTAAGGACTTATTGCAGGGGTGGGACTGGCCGGAGGCGGTCGTGGACATGAAACGGCGTGAGGAGCACCAAGGGACCAGCAGGCACTTTCTTCATAGACGTATACAGGGCAGCCGCTCTGCACTTGAAACATTCTAGAAGCTTGTTTGTGCCCAAATCGAGCCCCCCGCGTGTGCCCGTCCCCATTGGCACGACGTGCTGAGGACAGAGCGGCGGCGACAGTCCCCTGGACCGGAAGTCTGGCTCCAGGGACACTCGCTGACCCGAGACCTCCACGAGTGCCTCGGGGCACAGACGCCCCCACACCGGAGGGTCCGCGGTGTCGTTACAGCTGGATGAAGGTTTAGTGTCCCACACGTGGGCAAAAAGACGAGCCAGTGACTTGGACGGGGCCGCCTGGCGCCCGGGTCAGCAGCCTGGGTGGGGTCTGCCTTCCGCAGGCAGGAGCTAAAGGGACTTCGCTGCTGACGGCTTGGGGAGGATCTAGAGGCAGCGGCTGGGGATGAACTCTCGACGGCGCTGTCGACGCCGGACGGTAAGCTTTTCCTCGCCGAGGCACCTGGTTCAAAGACGGCCGAGACGGGCAGAAGCCCGCCGTCTGGCCCGCGTGTCTGCGTCTGCGCGTCCTCCCAGCTGGGCCTCACACCGCCGACCCTTCTCCTCTGGGGCAGCAACCCTGACGTCCGTCTTAAAGGAATACGCTGCCAGCTCGGTCCAGACACAGCCACAGCGAAACTGCCTGATACAAACCAGGGTACCCTGGAGGACTGACCACCTGAGCGACGCTGCTCCTCCCTCCCAGAGCCCTAATTACCAGTCTCAGGCTCTAAATTAGCCGATAAAGAACCCGTGGAACCCCAGACATCCATCTCTGACCCGGATAAAGGCAGAGCCCCGCGGCCTCACTGTGTGGCCCGGGCCGGCTGTGAACCCTCCCGGACCTGTTGGTAACACATCCTGTCCTCAGGGTCCCTTTACGGTTCGTGCTGAGCCGCCCCCGTGAGGGAGGGCCAGAGCAAGTGCCCCCCGCACCCCGACCGCTACCAACAGGCTGGGACCCACAAAAGTGATGATTTAAGCCCCATGGCAGCTTTTTTGGCACCTCGAGGGCTTAGTAATTTAGGGGTGCAGTAGAGACCCAGGACCACGACAGGGAGGGCTGGGCACTAGCTCGATGAATACTCGAGAGGCCCCAAGGCCACCATCAAGGCTGCAGCTTCTCACGTCACCCATTCCTGTTGCCAGCATGGCCCCCACTAGGAGTTCGACCGGTGTGTCCTTGAGCCTCTGTTTGTCTTGCTCGGCCTTGGTCTCATCTGCAAAGCATTGTCCACTTTGTCAAGGACACGATGGTCATGGTGCTGAGCGGTCAGGGCCAGGCCCAACCTCGTCAGCGTTCAGCTAAGAGTCAGCCACAGCTGGCGCCACGCGGGCCGCAAGCGGGCTCAGCGGGGCTCACGCAGGGCAGCAGC
>NW_011889759.1:13211-14488 GCF_000151845.1 Pteropus vampyrus
TGTTAGCCGTAGTCCAGGATCGAATTGTGCTTGGATGGTTCCGAGGTTCACCTGCAAACCGTTCTCGTTTTTCGGTGGAAAAGCGTCCTGCGGTTGGAAGGACTCCAGCCCCCTAGGCCTCCCCTCCCAACCTCTGCGCGACCTTTGAACACCTGGCCTCTCCAGCGGCCGCCCCCAGCTTCTCAACTCCCTCGCCACAGAGATCTATATATTTGACAGAATGAGCAGGACTCCTCAAAATTCTATTAAAAGAGGATTCGCCAAGTCGTGCTCAGAAAGAGGGCGTTTTCTGCTCCACCAAGAGGGGACAAAAGGGCCCCTCCCGCTCCACCGTGCAGCCCCCACGCGTCGTGTCTTAAATCTGGGTACCTGGCCTGGCGCGCCGTGGGCCTTGGCTCCTGCTTCCTCATCTAAGTAGCTGCAGGAAGAGCTCGGGTGGGCATGGGGGGCGGGCACCCCGCACTAAGACCAGAGCGCTGGGTGCCAGGTGCATCTGAGGGCAGACCACCCAGCTCCTTCCTCAACTCTGGGCAGAAAGTCAGTTGAGAGGCACAAACTTTCAGGCAAAAGAAACCAGGCAGGCAGGGTGCAATTCCTGCTCTCTGGTCAACGCTGACCAGCAGCGTGGGGGTTCGGAGGGTGGGAATGTCCGGATGGGGTTCTGCCCCCGACTCCCAGCCCCCCTAAACACAGGCGCTGCTCCCCCACACTGAAGCAATGTCACCAGAGTTGTGGGTTTGAGGCTTGGCTCTGCCACCCTCTAACATGTGACTCCACCCGTCACGTCACCTCTCGGGAACCCCAGTGTCCTCACCTGTAAAATGAGGGTGATGTCTAACGGGTGGGTTATTCTGAGAATTAGCCTCAAAGCGCTAAGCACAATGCGGGACACACAGGAAACCCCAGCAAATGACGGGAGGTCTTGCACATTGCCTTTAAGAAAAACATTTCATTTCCTCTCTCCTTTACCTTAAAACCCCAATTAATAAAATTATACAATGCCCAGGAAAGAGGCAACGCATCATTATTTTAAGAGCAGGGAAGGACGGATGGCTGAAAACGGAGGGGAGCCTTTTGTGGGCTCGGCCCGCACAACTCCCGGCGGGGACCCCGCCCTAAGGAACCCCTTCCTAGCAGAGCAGTTCGGCGGCTCTCCACCTGCATCCAGGTGCTCGGCGAGCCCGCAGCCGCTCCGTTAGGTCCTCAAACAGAAAACCGCGTCCGCTCGCGTGGGGCGCCCGAGGAAGGAGCGAGCCGAGCCGGCCCAGGAAGCACTC
>NW_011889759.1:16845-19446 GCF_000151845.1 Pteropus vampyrus
CGGGGCAAAGGTCGCCTCTGGCCGGCCTGGCACGCTTGCAGCAAACGCAGGGCTTGGCCTTGGAGAAACTCGCAGCTGGGGGCGTGGGGACAGATAATAGATACCGGCCACGCCCGTGTGAGTGCCCAGGCCGCCTTCTTCCGAATGGTTACAGTGCACGCTGGGTAAGGGAGCTGGCTGTGGAGGTGGAGTCGGGAAGGTTGGTGTGTCCCTGTCCTCAGATACCTCTGGGGTCTCATGTGTCCTATCTAGAGCCGAGCTGCCCTTCCTCAGAGTGTTCAAGGGGAGAGGGTGGCCTAGCCACCGGTGAGGACGTGGCGAGGCACCCCGCAGTGGTGGTCTCGGTTACCTGAGAACCTTCCCGGGTTTCGGGCACTGGGAGAGGCTGGCCGAGAGGAGCGACCTGGGATGAGGGTGAGCCCGCAAGCTTAGAAACCTGGGTGCATTGTGGGAGCTCCATGCAGTCGCTGCTGGCACCGGCTCACGTCTGAGAGTGAGCGTGTGCACCATTCCTTCCTACCCCTAAGGCGGGGCTGCCCTCCCAGCCCCGCAGGTGTGGCCACCCCACCTGTGCTCAGCTGCTCACTGCAGGAGGGCCTACCCCACCTGTGCTCAGCTGCTCACTGCAGGAGGGCCGGCGAGAGCCACATAAGCAGAATAGTTCCCCTGAGGACATCTTATCAGCCAGGTGCCTTGGCACTTCATCTGTTTTTTTTTTCAATATCATCCTGCCTGCGGCTCACCAGAGCTCCGAGCGAATCTCGTTGGGGTGAAGAGAGGCATTCCGGGGCGGCGGAGGTGTCTCCCCGCAGCCGGCCTCCTCCTCCAGACGGCACCCGGGAGCTGCTGCCCAGCCCCAGAGGCTGATGGCGCCTGCCGCCTGCTGCCAGGGCGTGACCTCTGCCGTGGCGCCGAGGGTCAGGCCCTGCCCGGCTCCCGCCTCCCGCAGGTGTGAACAGGGTGATACCGTCCTCGGCGGCCCCGTGGAGAGCTTTGTCTGGTGTGGTTTTTTTATCACACAGAGCGCATCGAACATCTTATCTGCCTTCGAGCACGTCCCGGGTGCTGAACTGGCCCCGCTCTCTCTCCCTCTCGATACTGCAGGCATCGAGATTGCCAAACAGAAGGGAGCGAAATACAGACTTGGACCGGAACTGGAGATATGGTGAGAGCCGCGCGTGCAGACAGCCCGGGGCGGGCAGGGAGGTGTGCGTCAGTCCCACGGCCCTTTGGGGACAGCAGGGTGGCAGCCCACGGAGGAGACCGCGGAAACCCCTGAACAGCAGCAGGCCCTGCGAGGCCAGGTGCCCGAGTGTCCTCTGTGGGCCGACTGCGGGGGCCGGAGGGGGCGCTGAGAAAAGCGGGCAGCTTCTCTGGAACCACCGCCCGCCCCAGGCCATCCCGCGGCCACCAGCGGGTTTCGGGGTCGGTCTCGGTGCCTCTCCGTAAGCTAAGCCAGCACAGCGCTCACTTCAGCTCTGCCTTTTCGGGGTGCCCGGGCCCTGATTCCCTGATTTCTTTCTCATCCCTTGTTCAAAACTGACCGATTGGTTGCCACGCCAAGCCTCTCACGGGCTGCGGTCGGTTCCTTTGTGACTGTGGGTGCTGGCCAGCGGCCCCGTGCCTCCGTCGAACCCCAGGCCTCGGAAGGCCCCCTTCCTGGACTCTGTAAGCGGGCCCTGCCTTCTCCGCTTGTGGCTCCGTTGACACCCTCATTTACTTCATCCCGACCAGCAGGGCCTGGGCACCCTGGCGCCCAGGGCTGGAGGCTTCACGACCTCTGCCCCCGAGCTCGGGCTTCATCCCTGCCTTCCGTCTGCTCCTTCCCCCTGGAGGGCTTATAGCCCACAGCCCGGTCCCCCTCGCATAGTCGCTGTCCGGAGGTGCTTAGAGGTTGGGGCTCACCCCTTTCTTCGTCCTGTTCTTCTTCTCGCCCCTCCCCCGAATCTGGACGGGTCATCTTAAAAGGAGGAAATTTTAACTCGAGGGTCCCCGGATGGTATATTCACATCGGGCAGGGCCGAGGGCCCCACCGAGCTCGGATCCCATTAATTATTTCCAGCAACCTACAGAGAGGAACAGGCAGGAGAGGGGCCGGGTCGCTCCCCAGACACAGCGTCTTCCTGTCCCCGCGTCAGTCCAGCTCCCCGCCCCCCAGAAGACGCACCTGGGAGCTGCCAGAGAGCGAGAACCCACAAAGCAGGGGTCCATTGGAGAGGAAGGAACACCCCAGGTCTCCCCCTCACGGGGCACCTCCTTGACCCCGTTTTTACCTGAGACGCGGGCTTTTCCGCCTCAGAGCCGGCACCCGGCAGGCGGTGGCGGATGCCGGCTTCGGTGTTGCCTTCGTGCCTGCCGTTTATCCGCGTCTGCAACGTCCCCCGCAGGCTGCGTGGCAGAAAGGAAAGCTTTCTGAAGAATCAGAATTAGTCGACAAAAAGTCTGCGTTTCGTCACGCAGCAACCCGGTCTTCACGTTTGCTGGCGTCCTGGCGCGTTGCGGTCATTTTCCGGGGCGCCGTGACCAAGTTCCACAACCCAGAGACCAGAATCGGGGTGTCGCAGGGCAGGGCCGTGCAGCCTCTCGGCTCCCGGCTCGCGG
>NW_011889759.1:22381-23556 GCF_000151845.1 Pteropus vampyrus
CTTGAGGGGCTGCTTCTGGCAACGCCCAGTCCTTAGTGGTGGCTGGTGCACCTGGCAGGCGACATGGTGCCCCTGCTCCTGCCGGTCCCTGCCGCCACGGACACGGGCACCCGTAGGCTTAGAGAGAGAGAGGCCAAGGGTGGGGTTTAGGAACACGCGGCCCTGTGGCCGAGAGGTCAGTCGAGGGAGGGTGGCCTCATGACATCCCCCTCGCAGACCCGCGGAGCGCACACCTGCCAGGTCTCAGCTGCTCTGTCATCGTCCACTGTCGGGCAGACGGACATGTGGGCTGCTTCCTGTCCACTGGCCGTGTCCACCTCAGGGACACTCTTGCCCCCCTGCCCATAGGAAGATCTTGCTCATCAGACCCAAGATGGCCTTGGCAAATGAAGGCAACTACCAGGAGCTGCGCTGGTTCACGCCGTGGTCCAGGAGCCGGTGAGTCCCGTCCCTGTCCCCGTCAGCACGACCGTGACCTTCCCTGGGGTGTTCACGTGACCGCTCCTTGGCTGTTCGTTCCACATCTTCCCAGACGTAGCCTCGGTCCCGGTCGTGGGGGAGACACACGGAATTCGGGGCAAAGCCCCTGCCCCTGGAGCCCGTCATTTAGATATGGCCGCTTCACCGCTGCCGGTTAAATTCCCTCCAGCCAGTCACAGGCCGCGGGGAACTGCCAGTCACCCATCCCGATCACCTGTCACGTCACGTCTGGGAGGACGCTATGGATCCGAGTTCCCCGCCTCCAGCCCTGTTGCTCTGGGGCTGGGTCGTTCTTGTCGTGGGCTGCGCTGGACGTGCACAGATGCGTCTAACGCAACCCGGGCCTCCAGCTAACGGACACGTCCGTTTGTGACAACCACAAACGTCTCCAGCCGCGACCACACATCCCCTGGGGGCAAAACCACCCCGCCCCGCATTCCTACTGTGCTTGCTCCTGCCCTTGCTGCTGCTGTGGTCAGTGGGATCTTTATGTTTTTAATGGTTCGTATTTTTATGTAGGGAAACTGGAATTCTGTGCGTCGCTGTCGTAATGGGCCGCCTTGCTACCTTCTCTTCCTGTGTCTAACAGTTATTCGGTAGATTTTCTTAGTTTTCGCCTCAGCTCGATATACTATACAACTAATGTGACTTCTTTCCAACATTTACACCTCTCAGTTCATTTTTTAACCGCTTTT
>NW_011889759.1:25146-27703 GCF_000151845.1 Pteropus vampyrus
GCCTGCTGCGCAGCGGCACCCGTTCCGTCATGCCTCTCCGGGACCTCGTCCCTCTCCCCTGGCTTCGATCAGCTCCCGCATCCACTGCCCGTCTCTCGTCAGTTGCTCCTTCGCTGGAACGCAGCTTCCAGTACTTTCTACGATTGTAACACTGCTGAGCAGTTAACTCAGTTCTGAGACAGCATCAGACCCCGACAGGTTAAGGGCTCAGTCTCCCAAGACCGTCTCCCCTAAGACATCTGACACCAATCGCAAGTCCAGTTGTCACCTGTGCTTCTGACCTACTGGCCGTTGACTGGAGGTTCCCACAGCCCCGGCCCTCAGGTTCGGCTGATTTGCCGGAGGGGCTCACAGAGCTCAGAGAAACATGCTCGCTAGATCACCAGTTCGTTTTAAGAGGACAGAGCTGAGGGCCAGCCTGAGGGAAGAGACACACGGGGCACGGTGTGGGGCAGGGCTGGGGGCTCCCTCCCCAGGCCCTCTCCAAGTACGACGCTGTCCCCACACCCCCACGTGCTCAAGCACCCAGAAGCCCTCCAAGCACCGTCCTTCTAGGTGTTTGCGGGGCTCCCCCACATAGGCGGGGGAGTATTAAGTCACTGGCCCCAACACCTTCCGGAGGATCAGGCATTTACACGGGCAAAGTCCGAGTATAAATCTTCTAGAAGGCAGTACCAGAGGATACCGTCCTGACCTTGGGGCAGGAAAGGAATCTGTAAACAAGACACAGAAAACGCAAATCATAAAGGGTTGGCAAGGTCGACCTTAGAAACTTGTGTCTCACAGGAGAGCGCACACCGCCAGCCACTGGGCGGAGGACGCGGTGGCGGCCCCTGGGGATCGGGCGTGCCTGGTCTGCGCACGGAGGTGCCCCTGGGGGCAGGGGTGCGCCCGGGCTCTGCCCGCTGAGCAGCGTCAGGCCAACACAGCGACCCAACCGCTCTGCGCCTCGGGGATAACTGCGGCCACCGTCCTGTGGGGTCGGGGACGTCGTCGGCCCGCGTGTCAGAGCACTGGGCACAGCGCCTGGCCCCTGTCCACGGCGTCCATCTTAGCTGGTAGTCTCCTCGGTTCCTCGCGGTAGATGCTGAGCAAACGGGTCGAATGACGGTTATTGTTCAGGACATATGAGGAACCACGAATCGGTAAGAAAAAGCCAAAAAAATATTGAATGGGAAAAATGAAAGAAACAGCAAGACACATTTCGCAGGAGAAAAATCCTATCAACGTGCGGAAGGCTCGCCGTGGTCTGAGCTCAGGACGACGTGCATGGAATCGCGGGGTGTCCCTTCTTGCCACATGGAATCGCGGGGTGTCCCTTCCTGCCGCACCGGGTTGATGGAAGTTCCAGAGCTGGAGAGCGTGAGGAGGCCGCGCTTCGGACCCCGACCCCGCCGCTAGTAGAAACCACGGTGTGAGCGGGGGTGCCCCCCTGCCGGCCGCCGTCTGCCCCCCAGGCACCAGGGGACGTGCACCAGCGTCACCCCGTGCGGGAAGACCAGGGGCCCGGCGTGAACTTGGATAAACCTCAAAAAGATCACGCCAACAAAAGCAGCAGCGTCACCACCAGCAAAGGTGCCGTGGGGGCATCAGACGCCCATGCGGGGCGGCCAGGCCGCTCAGGCTCAGCGGGGCCGCTCGTCCGGGCCCCGCCGTGAGTGAGGGGAGGCGGCGTCGCCCTGTGCACTTCTCAGCCTTAAAGTTTACTTAAGAAAAACAGCCACAGAGATCGTCCGTCCCAGCAGCTCTTGCGAATTCCAAGAAAGGAGAGAAAAAGAGCTAGTTCGCTGCCTCGACGGGGCCCCTCGCCACGGCCCGTTCGAGCTCAAATCGCTGGACCATCTACCGTCTCGTTCTGCCGTTGAGTGGAGCACCTTGGGGTGCCTTAGCCCTCAGGCTGCGTCTTCACCTCTTCTGTCCATCTTATAAAACTTGGGACGTTGTTGAGTATTTTGGAGATGACACAGGTGTGTGACTGTGTGTGGGGTGAGTGCAGAGTGATCTCTGTCACTCGGAAACTGTGATCCGGAACCGCCCCCCCCCGACTCCTGCACGGGGAAACGTGCCGTCTTTTCAGTGGTCCCCGTGCCGTGTCCTTCACAGTGCGGGGACGCCGGGACGGGGCGGGGGAGCTCCCGGTTTGGCGTCGTCACATCTGGACGCCACGCTCCGTTTTTATGACGTGGTTTCCTTCCGCGGTTCCCTTCCCAGGCAAACAGAGGACTACTTCCTGCCTCGGATGATCCAGGAGCTGACCAAGCAGGTGAGTCTCGGGGAACGAAACGTGGTTTTCAGTCATGGGCCACCCTCCAAGGCTGGTGGCGGACCATGTGGGCAGGAGCCTTGGTGTCAAAGTGACGGAACCCCCGTGGCTCGTGAAAGTGATCAACACAGAGAGGGGGTTCTGTCCAAGTGGGGAGGGGTCTCGGGAGCCCGAGACGGTGTTCAGGGCCCCTCTTCTCCGGCTTAGCTGGTGGGCGTTCCGTGGGGAGCATGGGGAGTGTCTCCTGCCACCCCCTAGCCGGCTGCTTCCTGCTGGGGCCAGGGCCTCGGGGAA
>NW_011889759.1:27753-30315 GCF_000151845.1 Pteropus vampyrus
GGGGGAGCTCCCGGTTTGGCGTCGTCACATCTGGACGCCACGCTCCGTTTTTATGACGTGGTTTCCTTCCGCGGTTCCCTTCCCAGGCAAACAGAGGACTACTTCCTGCCTCGGATGATCCAGGAGCTGACCAAGCAGGTGAGTCTCGGGGAACGAAACGTGGTTTTCAGTCACGGGCCACCCTCCAAGGCTGGTGGCGGACCATGTGGGCAGGAGCCTTGGTGTCAAAGTGACGGAACCCCCGTGGCTCGTGAAAGTGATCAACACAGAGAGGGGGTTCTGTCCAAGTGGGGAGGGGTCTCGGGAGCCCGAGACGGTGTTCAGGGCCCCTCTTCTCCGGCTTAGCTGGTGGGCGTTCCGTGGGGAGCATGGGGAGTGTCTCCTGCCACCCCCTAGCCGGCTGCTTCCTGCTGGGGCCAGGGCCTCGGGGAACCAAGAAGCCAGGCCTGGGGCTTTCTTGTTATAAACTCACGGAGGACATTATGTGGCCGCCTGTGCCTTCTGTGAAACCCCAACGTTGGCGACCCATCTTCGAACCCACTGGCCAGGCCCAGAGCTTGACCGCGCAGCCCGGTCTGGGGCCTCATTTGTCCTCGTCTTGCTGGAAGCTGCCGGGTGGGTCAGCTGCGCCCCGCCCCGTCCACTTCCTGCGGGCGGCCAGGAGCCGGGGACCCACACAGGTGTTTCGGGAGGCCCCCGACTGCTCTGGCTCCTGCCGTGCCTCCACTCTGGTTGCCAAGTGTGTTAATTTGCTCAGAGTCCCCCAAGAAAGTTCCACAGATGGCAGCTCACACCACAGACACTCACTGTCCCTGGTCTCAGGGGCTGGAGCCCGAGATCCAGGTGTAGGCGGGCGGTTCCTTCCGAGGCCTCTCTCCTGGGCGTGTGGACAGCCGTCTCCTCCCTGTGTCCCCATGTGGTTGTCCCCCTGTGTGTGTCCGTGTTCCCATCTCTTATGAGGACACAGTCACAGTGGACTTGGGCCCACCCCAGTGGCCCCATTGTACCTTAATTGTTTCTTTAAAGGCCCCATTCCCAAATAAAGCCACATTCTAACATTTTGGGGGGCAGGGCTCCAACATACAAATTTGGGGGACACGATTCAGCTGACCACACCAAATTCTCTGCAGCCGTAATCATCGCGGTCAGGTGGGCCATGCGGATGCACTGAGCCTCTGAACCTGAGGGGGGGGTCAGGTCGGCAGGGACGGCCCTGGACCTCAGGAGGTGGGGTGCCCTCCCCTGATCCCCCCAGGCCCGGCTCCGTCGTCCTCTCTGCCGTTGGGGGTGTGGGGCCGAGGTCACCCCCATTCAGGAGCCAGAGTAAGTCGCAGAGCTGCCCCGGTTCCTCAGAGGCTCTCCGGGGGGCCAGCGTTGGCCAGGGCCTTTCTCACGGGCAGTCGGAGGCACGGCCGAGACCTGGGGAAGAGACTCCCAGCCAGGTCTGGTCACTCTCGGGTGACCTAGAGCGTTCTGACCGCCAACTGCAGCCGCGAGCACATTTAAAAATCAACATGACTTAGTGCGGTGCACGTGTGTGACTGTGCATGTGTGTGAGTGTGTACTGTGCAAGTGTGTGCATGTGTGTTAGTGTGTACTGTGCAAGTATGCACATGTGTGTGCACGCATGTGAGTGTGCATGTGTGTGAGTGTTTGCTGTGTATTGCATGTGTGCGCGCGCATGTGAGTGCATTGAGTGTGTGCATGTATCGGTGTGCATGTGTGTATGTGCATGTTGTGAGTGTGTGTGGCTGCACGTGTGTGTGCTCACATGTGTGTGGTTATATGCACTGTGAATATGTGTGTGAGTGCGCACGTGTGTGAATGTGTGTGAGTGCACATGTGCGGGTGTGTACATATGTATGTGCACATGTGCGAGTTTGTACTGTGTGAGTGCGCACGTGCGTGTACTGTGTGTGTGCATGTGTGCCCACGTGTCAGTATGCTTGTGTGTGTATGTGCACATTATGAGTGTATGTGAGCGTGTGCGCACATGCGTTAGTGTATGACTGTGTGTGTGTGCATGTGTGTATGCTCACGTGTGTGGTTATCCACGCTGTGTGAATGTGTACATGTGTGAGTGCACATGTGAGTTTGTACTGTGAGTGTGCGCGCGTGTGTGCGCGTGTGTGTAGCGTGCGTGCAGCAGTCCTCTTACCGTGAGACATGCCCCTTTCGTTCTCCTAGGATCCCATTATACCCCGAACCCACCGCGGTGGGGACCCACTAAACCCACGTGGGGTACAGTCTGCAGCGAGGGGTTCTGCTCCGTCTCGCTGACTGAGGACAGGTTGCACGAACTGGCCCCGAGCAACTGGATTAGGGGTGCTGGGTCCTGCCCCAGAGGCTGCCAGCACGCATGGTGTGTGATGCGGCTCTTGGTGACGGACACACCCGCGTTCCGCTTCCTGTCCTGCCACACAGGATCTGGGTGACTTTTCTCGGGTTTCTGGAACTTAGTAAGCCTGGGGTCGTTTCTGACACAGGCGTGGGATCCTCCTGGTCAAACTGTCAGGTGCATCGATGACACAGAGAAAGTGCTGAGCGCCGTATCCGGCCCTG
>NW_011889759.1:32775-37956 GCF_000151845.1 Pteropus vampyrus
CCTGCCTCACTTCCTCGGGGAGCACGGGGGGCGGTCTGCGACACCGCCTGCAGGCACCGCTGTCGGCCAGGAGGTGGCTGGGAGACCAAACCGCAGGGTCGAAGCGGCCGAGCGAAGCCGACCGTGAAAGGCGCCCGTGAAAGGCGCCCAGCGTCTTCCTACCCCGGGGAGGCGAGGGCTTGGCAGCTCAGCTGCAGCAGGAACACTCCTGACCGTCCACCAGGCGCCGCTTCCCAAGTGACAGTGTCCCCAGTGTCCCCAGAGGCCTCGGTCGTCCAGTATTAGCCGCGGGAAACGCGGAGGGGGTGGAAGGGAAAGCCAGGTGCGCACGAGCGCCTCGGTGTGCGGCACGCCCGCCTGAGCCGTGCTTTCCGTGCAGTCCGCCCGGCTTGGCCCAGACATTGGCCGGACGTCTACACCGCAGGCACCTGGGGGGCGTGGACTGGCGGGTGGGCGGGGCTCGCCTGCACCAGGGGCCTCCGCGGGTGCCGGGTGCCACCCAGGCCCCCTGAGTCAGACCCCCAGGGTTCTGAATTTTTAGCCCACACCCACGTGACTCCGGCGTGGGTCGCCGGGGCTGCGTGCTGCTCCTCTGCCAGCCCCAGCGGGGCCTTCCTCTGCGCGGGCGTCATCCTCACATGGCCTCGCCTCGCGGTCCCAGGATGGCTGCAGCAGCTCCAGCATCCCGTCTCCACGTGATCCCATGGCAGAAAAGGGGCCCTCGCTCCCGCGTGTCTTTTTAAGAATAGAAACCCCAGCTGACGTTTGGTGGCAAAATTGTGTCCCGTGAATAAAAGGGAAGGGCTTTGGGTTGTCGACACCGCCCGCCTTCCCCTCCCTCTGTGCCCCAGGGGGCCACAGGTCCCCAGTCCCGGCCTCGGGAGGCAGGGAGGCAGGCGTGAGCGGGAGAAGCGGGAGTTCACGCCCTCTCTGGGAACGCCCTTCCAGGAGGTCCTCACCGCCACGCTGGACCTAGAGGACGTGCGAAGCTACAGGGCGGAGATTTCGTCCCGCAACCTGGCGGTAGGTGCTGCTCAGACCCCAGAGACGCTTTCTGTCATGTTCACTGACAGCTCAACTGGGCTGTCCCTCCTCCAGCCCGCGACTCACGGGGCTCGGTGCATCGTTCAGGGGTTTCAGTGCGTCACGCGTACCCCGTGCAGCCGGCGCCCCGCTCCGTGCTAGAACAGAACCCTGCACCAGCGACTGCCACCCCTTCCTCCTCCAGGCCTGGCGACCGCTGGGCCGCTGCCCGTCTCTGCCCTGCCCGTTCTGGACGTTTCACACGAAACGTCCCACAGCGCGTGGTCCCTGTGTCTGGCTTCTTTCACTTGGCACAGCGTTTTCATGATCCACCCATGGGTGGCAGGCGTCAGCGCCTCGTCCGTTTTTATGGCCAAAGACCGTTCCGCGAATGGTATACTTTTCATCTGCTCGCGGACGTTTGGGTGGTCTCCGCGTTCCATCCACGTTCCGTCCACGCTCTGCAGAAGGCTGTCACGAGCGTGGGCCCAGGCTGCGGGCTGACGCACCTCCCCACTTCCGCGTGTCACCTGCCCGTGGGGTCGCCGGGCCCCGTGCCGGGCCTGCTTCGTCTCATGAGGCACTGCCCGCATCAAATCCCGCATGACGTGCACGCGAGGGTTTCGATGCCACCACGGCCACCCAGCACTTGTGACGGTCCGTCTGTCGGCTCCCAGCGTCCTGGGCGGAGCGAAGGGCCCCCTGCCACTGTCCTGCCGTGCATGTCCTGCCGGCTGACAGCCTCCTGCTCTCCAGTCCGTGTCGGGGCCCTGTGAGGGTTTGGGTGCCGAGGGGACGTCATTACATCGTGACTCTCCGCCAGCAGGCCAGCCGGGTGAGCCCGTACCCCCGCGTGAAGGTGGACTTCGCCCTCTCGCACCACGAGGATGTGCTGGAGCCGCTGTCTGAGGCTCTGGAGTGGAAGTACCACAGCGTTGGCGAGGAGATCAGGTAGGCGGCCCTCCTGCAGGAGGACGCGGGGCCACCCGGCCCCACCCTGCGCTGGGCAGTCTGCCCGGCAGAGGCCGCACGGAGCAAGCACGGCGAGTGGTTCTCTACCGGCCTGGGGCAGCCACTGGTTGGGAGGCGGTCACGGTCACTGGGGCTGCGGGCTGCAGGCTGCGGGCGAGGACGTCACAGCCACACCACCGGGTGCCACTTCCTTGCACTGAGACCTTGACACAAAGGCCCTTCTTTTCTGTGGCCCAGTTTCCCCATTTCAGAATGGGGCCGGGGCCAGTACCGACCTGCCAGGGCTGTTTTGAGATTAAAATGTGCTAATTCACCGGCGTGTCGCGGGAGCCCGGGGCTGCTGACGGCTCTGCTGGCCCTGCCCCACCTTGGCACCTGCCCCCAGGTGAGCCGCGGACCAGGACAGCAGCCCCCAAACCTAATGCTTCCCGTTGTTCCCCAGCCTCGGACCTGCTTGCTGGCTCTGGGATTTCTTAAGACGTAGCCAACAGGTAAGTCTTCAGTGCCACCGGCTCACTCTGCTCCTTCCGCCAGTTGGTTAGCGATGGAGTCTCCGGCGGGCTAGGTATTTTGGTTTTAAATGCAAACAACCAGAAGTCTTCCTTCACTGCGACTCGATAGGGAGCTTGGTCTGCCGTAGCCAGGGGCCAAAGGGCGCACGGGGCTTTTGGCTCTGCCTCTGAGTCCTGGTGGGCTCCTGCCTGCTGGCACGGGCCCAGGACGCCCCCTCCCGCTGGTTTGGGCGCCGTGCCCGTCTGTGACGGACCGTGGAGAACCAGCCTTGGCCGCTCTCCGCAGTGAAAGGTCCGCCCTCTAGAATCCACAGTGCAGGGCACAGGTGTCTTTTTCCTCCCCAGCGGGAGCTCGGACGCCCGCGTGCTTTGTCGTGGGTCCCGGCCGAGGTTTGCAGGTGGAGCGGGCCGAGCATGGGGCACGCTGCTTCTCCGAGGCTCTGCTCACGCCTGCGTCTGGTCGCCCCGTTCCAGGCGGGCTTTTTCCTGCCCCTGAGTGGCGGCATAGACAGCGCGGCCACCGCCTGCCTCGTCTACTCCATGTGCCACCAGGTCTGCGAGGCCGTGAGGAACGGAAGTAGGTGACATCCGTGGTCCGAGGGAGGCCCCAGGGGAAAACTCGGGTCACACGCATCGTGGGTAGAGGAGGCTTTGGGGACGTGCTCAGATGCCGTAACGTCGTGCCCAAGTCCCTGGCCGTTACGGTCCCTTCCCCGGGGTCTGGGCCCACGCGGCCGTCCTCGATGCCACAGAGGCTCACTGTCGCTGTCTGTTCTCAGCAGGGCCCAGTGGAAAGATCACAGGCTTTGGGGTCAGGCAAACCCGGGTCCGTGTCCCCCCACTACATGCTATGACGTTAAACATCCCCTTAGCGTATACAAATGGGTGATGCTGCTTGTCTGACGGGACTCTGGGGTGACGGAGAGGGCCTGAGCTGTGCAGGCCCCTCGCGCACAGTGGCATCTGCCCCCCGATTTCAGATCAGGACGTGCTGGCCGACATCCGGGCCATCACCAGCCAGGTCAGCTACACCCCCCAGGACCCCCGAGAGCTCTGCGGGCGCCTGCTGACCACCTGCTACATGGCCAGCGAGAACTCCTCCCAGGAGACGAGTGACCGGGCCAGGGAGCTGGCCGAGCAGATTGGAAGGTAGAGCTGGTCCCTGGCATTGGGCTGCGGCCACATCTGTGGTCAAGGGCACACCCAGGGGCCGGCGGGTTTCTCCTCTCCTGTTTTGAGCCAGATTCTAGGGAACCTGCGTGTCAGTGCACCCCGACTCCCAGCTGCGTCCGATGGCCGCCCCTCCCCCCTCCCCTCCTTGCAGCCCAGGCGGCCGGGGCTGGTGCTGCCGGGGCCAGGGGAGCCCGCCCAGCGGCCCTTGGGGCTGGGCTGGTGGCACGGCCCCCCCACTGCCCTCTCCGTCCAGTGGTCCCTTGTTCCCGGGGAGGGTGGAGAGAGGGCATCTCTCCAGAGGGGGACAATGAGTTCCATTCGGAGAGTTCCCGTTATTCTGCCTCTTAGAAGAAAATGAGGAGCTGCTTGTCCCGTTTGCTGTCCCCCAGCCGTCCCCCTTCTGGGCAAACCCCCGAAGGAAGGGGATGCAGGGACTCAGACCGACGAGCGCGTGCCATGTCACAGCAGCCCGAGTGTCCATCCATGGGTGACGGGCACACAGAGTGGACGTTCTTTGGCCTTGGGAAGGGAGGGTGTTCTGACACCCGCTGCAGTGTGGGTGGACCTTGAGGACATTGTGCTGCGAGAAATAAGCCAGTCACAGAGGGACACGTTATGTGACTCCATTTCTGTGACGGACACATCCGTGGCCATACAAAGTGGTTAGTCATCCAGGGCCGGAAGAGGAGACGGGAGTGACCGCTAGTGGGGACCAGGGCTCCTTTCGGGGGACGCGAATGTTCCAGAACTAGAGGGGGTGGACCTGTGCCCCTCCTGTGGCTAAGCGTAATCGTGTGCCGCGTGTGTTCCCCGGCTTGCACACGCACACACGCCCCTCCTCCTCCAGCCACCACGTGCGGCTCAGCATTGACCCAGCCGTGAAGGCCGTGGTGGGCATCTTCCGCCTGGTGACGGGTAAAAGCCCCCTGTTTGCGGTTCGTGGAGGAAGCAGCAGAGAAAACGTGGCCCTGCAGAATGTACAGGTGTGCGTCCCGGCTGCGTCCTTGTCACCACGTGGGGGGCCACAGGGCACCCCGGAGACGGCGGCGCCGGGCTCAGCAGCCTGCGCGCCTCATTAGGGACACTGCCCAGGCAGCCGCCCGGACGAGGCTGGGGGTCTGCGGTGTGCGTGTGCATGTGTGAGCGTGCCGGAGTACGAGGGTGTGAGGCAGCACACACGTGGGTGTGTGTGCACGTGCGTGTACGAGCGCGAGAGGAAGAGCGTGTCCGTGGAGTGCACGGGCGAAGGTGCATGTGAGCGTGACGATGTGTGTGAGCGTGACAGTTTCTGAGAGTGAGGTCAGGCTGTGAGCGTGAGTGTGTGCAATGTGAGGTGTGTGAGTGCACGAGTGTGCCTGCACACATGCACATGTACAGAGCGCGCGTGCACGTGGGTGTGAGAATATGGCATGCGTGTGCACGGGCGTGTGTGTGAGTGCGTGTGTCCTCTGTCCCTTTGGCGAGGGGCTCTAACCCCACTGTGCTCGGGGCAGCTACAGGG
>NW_011889759.1:41051-42336 GCF_000151845.1 Pteropus vampyrus
CCCCGTCCGTCGCTCTGCGCTGCCGGGCCTCGCCTCCCCGACTCGAGGAGACTTTTCTCCTTCGTCGTGCCTTTTCCGGTCCTGTGTGTGCTGCTTGTGCTGGGTTGATTTTCATGGGCTGCATCCCCGGCTCCTCCTGGGCCGTAGCCATTTCTTCTTTCCCTTTACATTTTGGGGCAGAATCTCAGGTTTATAATTTTCCACCGTGTTGCTTCTTGTTGAAAAGTTGCTTCTGATTCTGCGTCTTCGTCGCTTCTGATTCCGATCGGGGTCCCGCTGCATTCGTGGGCTCGTTTGTCGCGTAGGCGTTGACCGGCCACCACGCATCGGGCACGGCCGGCGCTGTGCTCAACAAAACAGGGACGGTTCTCGTTTTACTGTAGTAGCGCGAGGCAGACGATGCATAAGTCACCCCGTGTGTGTTGCGTGAAAAGCTCACTGAGAACCAAAGCAGCGAAAGGGGGGGTGTGGGGGAGCGGGGTTGTACGTGGGGTGCCCACAGAAGGTCTCCCTGAGGAGCGATGGTTTGTAAAGGTCCACAGCAGGCGGGTGGAGAGGGGGGGCTGGCAAAGGCCCCGAGGTGAGACCCTTACCCCCCGGGCCGCCTCCCGGAAGCAGCTTCTGCCAGGTGGCACTCACAGGACGGGCACGTTTCCGGCCGGATCAGGGGTAGGCGAGTGTCGCAGATGGCGGGAAGCCGCCGCTTTCGATGCTGGTGTTTCAGGGGGAGCGCCTGGCGTGATAAGGGGGGCCAGAGCCCGAGGCTTTGTAAGGAAAGGACCCCACAGGGAGGGTCCGACAGCGAGTGCGTGTGGTCAGGACCCCCCTGGGCGGTGGGCGGGCTCGGGGTGGGGTGGGCACAGGCAGCCGTCCAGAGAGAGCCTGGTGCCTGCGTGGGGCCGGGGGGGTGGGTGTCCGGTGGCTGCGACACTGAGTCTTCTGTCACGGTCCTGTACGATTGACGTTCAGCGCAGGTGTCGCCAGGTGTCGCCAGGTGTCGCCAGGTGTCGCGGGGCCGTCCTGGCGAGTGCTTCTCCCTGGCCTCTCCAGCTTTCGGAGGCGCCACGTTCCTTGGCTCGTGGCCCCTCCTCCGTCTGCAAAGCCAGCAGCGCAGCCTCCCTGTGCCTGTCCTGCGGTCACAGCTCCTCCAACTGTGGTCCCTCCCTCCCCTCTCCCCCCACCCCCGTCTACTTGTTCCGCTTTTGAGGACCCCTGGGTTGTGTTTAGTGCCCGCCAGGGGTCCAGGATAAAAACCTCATCTCGAGGTCCCCACCTTAATCACGGC
>NW_011889760.1:0-361 GCF_000151845.1 Pteropus vampyrus
AGAAGCAGCACCCCAGGAACATCACACAGACAGGCCCTTTATGGTTTATGTGCCTTTCTCTACTAGGGACCTGTACAACTAGAAGGCACAGAATCCGCCTTTCTCTGAGAAACCCCAGGCATTAATGGGACTCTTAGAAAGTGTCTTTTAGACTCACTCCCTCACCTGGGACAATTGCCAACAGCTTTTAATTACCTCCTTCACTGATGCATTAGGACTGAAACACAAAAGATAGCTGCAGCGGGGAGGAGAGTTGAGGAAGCAGAGGAACAGATTGTGGAGGAATTTTCCTCCACCCACCCAGACTGTCATCAACCCAGCCAATCTGTTGCCAGACCCAGACCCTGAGACCCCCATTCAT
>NW_011889760.1:2326-4079 GCF_000151845.1 Pteropus vampyrus
AGCAGGCTAGAACTTAAAGTCGATTCACTGGCAGAAGTAGTCCTCCAAAATACAAGAGGTTTAGATTTATTACTCTTAGAACAAGACAGATTATGTATGGCTCTAAGTGAAACCTGTTGCTTCTATGCAAATAACTCTGGAATAAGTAGAGAAAGTTTACTACTAGTACAGAGAAATTTAGATGCCAGGAAAAAACAAAGACTAGAATCAGATAACTGGTTCCATAGGATGTTCAATTAGTCACCATGGCTAACAACCCTTCTATCTGCTATAGCTGGACCTTTAATCATCCTCCTCTTCTTGTTAACTTTTGGCCCATGTTTCCTTAATTTCTTGTTTGCTTATATAAGGAGGAGAATTCTATTAAACTTTGAGTATTACAAAATAGAGGCTATATGCAAATTCCACATGAAGAATCAAGAATTTGATTTTTGGCTAAGGCCAATGGGGAATGTGCTGGCTGGAAAATAACTGCTTGGCTATCACCCATGGGAACATAGGTTATCACCCATGGGAACGTAACATTCTAACAATAAGCTTTCTGCTTCTGTACTCCCGTTTGCACAACCTACCTGTGGGTTGACAGTTAGTAAATAGAAGAAAAATAGACTTTTGTGTTCAGACAGAATGAGGAATGGGGTTTAGGGCTTAAAAACCCTGTACCTCTACATTTTGAGGCTGCTTAATTTGGGGTGTGCGTACCCCTGGCAGACCCAGCTGGCTGAGTAAAGAGCGTGCTTCCTATAACTCACTGGTTGCTGGTGGTCTGTGTGTCTATCGGAGGCTCGCGGCTACAACACCACCTCCATCTTTGATTATGCTGTCCTCTTTTGCCATATGCCTTTCTTGCTGTTGACCCATCCAACTACTTATATAATTTTTAAGTCTCACCTCTAGCCTTACCTTCTCTGTGAAAATTTCAATATTATTCTCAGTTCACTATGATACCACTTAATTATTTTCCTACTGAAAACTGTGAATAACTCCAGTGTAGCACACGTCATACTCAACTACAATTGACTGTCTCTGTGTGTGTTGCCCTATGAGACTTTCTGTTCCTAAGGAGAAGAAATCATTTTTTTTCTGTACCTAGTCCAGCACACATAGTAGGCATTTGATAATACTTATTGATTAAATAAGCTAAATTAATATGAACATTGCTAAAATCTGAATCTGGCACCAAACAACTTTACATTAACAAATGCTAAGGTAACCATGAGCAGGGGAGGTTATCAGGAGTACATGATGAATTTTAAAATGTGCCAGGCATAGTTTAAGTTTCATTTCATGAAGTGGGTACAAGGATATATGCGTGTGGAAACTGAAGCACAAGGGTTAAAGAGTTAATTCAAATTTACAAAGCTGGTAAATAGCATAGATAGGATTTGATCACAAGCACTCTATTTCCATAGACTTCGATCTTAAATGCTATGTTATGTCATTACACATAAATGCATAGTTTGCACTTATTCAGTGGAAGACATTATGAGCCCTTCGAGGACAGGACTCATATCTCTCTTCCCTTCTCTGTCCCTCATTGATTGTGCACAATCAATGCTCAGTAAGAGATAAACAGAATTTTTAAAAGGCAAAAGATAAATGTAAATGTACTAGATGACAGAAACATATATTGCACGATTTGTTTAATGAATTTGGATGGGTCAACTGTAGTAAACTCTAAAATGAATGAATGAATGAATGAATATCAGATTTCATTAACCAATGTTACCATAAAAATAAATTAATAAATAAA
>NW_011889760.1:4129-4848 GCF_000151845.1 Pteropus vampyrus
CCAGATTCTAATTGGGGGAATTAGGATGGCTGCTCGTCAGCCAACTAACCTTTCTAAGGTAACTGAAGTTATACAGGGACCTCAGGAATCCCCTGCAGTGTTACTTGAACAAGGCATACCGGGTATACACCCCCATTGATCCTGAGACCCCTGAGAACAAGAGGGCAATTAATATAGCCTTTGCTACTCAGGCAGCCCCTGATATCCAGCGTAAATTGCAAAAAATTAGAAGGTTTTGCAGGGATGAACTTGTCCCAACTTGTCGAGATAGCCCAGAAGGTGTTCAACAACAGGGAGGCACTGGATGACCCCAAACATATGGCTAAAATCCAAAGCTACTGTCATCAACCCAGCCAATCTGTTGCCAGACCCAGACCCCGAGACCCCCGTTCATGACTGCATAGATTTCATTGACGCTGTGTGTTCCTCGCAGCCAGACCTCAAAGACTCCCCTCTGCCTGAGGCCGATGAAGTTCTGTTCATGGAGGGGAGCAGCTTCATGCAGGAAGGAAGAAGGTACACTGTGGCAGCAGTTGTAACTCTAACTGCACCATCTGGTCACAAGCTCTTCCCCATAGGAATGCTGCTCAAAAGGCTGAAGTAATCGCCCTCACTGAGGCACTAAGATAGGGAAAGGAAGGATAAGGCAGTCACAATATACACTGACAGCCGATACGCCTTTGCCACTGCACATGTACATGGAGCCATCGACAAGGAAA
>NW_011889760.1:4898-6966 GCF_000151845.1 Pteropus vampyrus
AGATAGGGAAAGGAAGGATAAGGCAGTCACAATATACACTGACAGCCGATACGCCTTTGCCACTGCACATGTACATGGAGCCATCGACAAGGAAAGAAGGCTTCTGACTTCAGCTGGGAAGGACATCAAGATCAAGGGGGAGATCTTAACCTTACTTGAAGCCATATACATGCCTAAGGCTCTTGCTATTGTTCATTGTAAAGGGCATCAAAAAGGGAATAGTCCCAAGACTAAAGAAAACCGAGGAGCCGATGCAGAGACAAGAACAAAGGCCACAAGGCCAGTGGGGCCCCCACCACATTTACTGACTGTTGTCCCTTACCCAGACCTGCCTCCGTCTCCGGCCTATACGGTGAAAGAGAACATATATTTTCAAGATAAGGGAGCCACTAGGAACCAATAGGGGTGGTGGACGACCCTAGATAGAAAAATTGGGCTTTCATGGGCCCTTGGAAGGACTCTCTTCCACCAACTACACCAGACCACACACCTTGGATGAACTAAGATGCTCCAAGCTTTAGATCCCTGCTTTCACTTGTTAGAAGGGAGAAGAACAGCAGAGGAGATTGCCTCACGATGCCCAACTTGCGCCCAAGTTAATCCAAAGAAGGGAAAGATAGAGGAACCTAGGCATAGGGAAAGAGGAACTTATCCGGGGGACCACTGGGAAGTAGATTTCACTGAGGTAACCCTGACTGTGGGGGGCTACAAATATTTACTTGTTTTTACAGACATCTTTTCAAGATGGGTAGAGGCCTTCCCCACCAGGAAAGAGACTGCTTTAGTAGTTACTAAGAAACTACTATAAGAAATCCTCCCTCGATTTGGTCTCCCCAGAACTTTAGGGTTGGATGATGGGCCAGCCTTCGTAGCAAACATATCATAACAATTGCCTAGCTACCTAAATTTGCAATGGAAACTTCACTGTGCCTACCAGCCCTAAAGTTTGGGCCAAGTAGAGCGAATGAATCGGACCCTAAAAGAGACATTAGTCAAGTTAGGATTAGAAACTGGTGGGACCTGGGTAGAACTTCTCCCCTTTGCTCTTCTCTGAGCCAGGTGTACTCCATATATTAATGGATTCTCCCCATTTGAAGTTTTCTTTGGAAAACCCCCACCTTTAGTACCTAGAATAGAAGATGAGAAAAAGGCAGAACTATGTAACCTTGTCTTACTTAAGTCTTTACAGGCCCTTCAAAGTATACAGAAGGAGATTTGGCCCCAGGTTCATGCTGCCTGCTCAGCCCTGGGGACGGACTTTCCCATCAGTTTCAGCCTGGGGACTCTGTGTGGATCCGGAAGTTCACTTCCAAGGGACTCAAACCCAAATGAAAAGGACCCTTCACTGTCTACCTGACGACGCCCACGGCAGTTAAAGTAGACGGCGTCCCATCATGGATTCATCACTCCCACATGAAGGCAGCATATGAGTGGACAGCTCAGGGAGACGGGCCCTTAAGACGAAGACTCAAGGGTACATAAGTCTAACTCTCTGTTTCTTCCTTTTGTCCTCTGTAGCGCAGACCTACAGAAATATACACCGGCCTAGAGTATAGGAGCTTATAGTAACTGAAACCAGTGAAATCATTGCCTAGAACATCACCAGCCACGGTACTCCAGAGATCCAAGTAAACTTGTACGGGCTTGCCAGAGATCCCCTCGCCATTGCAACGGCCGGACACCACCTTAGATCGGGATCTTTCCTAGGTGGAAGAGCATACTTAGGCTACAAGGGAGGACCTGGCTGTGGCATATCATCAGCTGAGAAAAGCCTCTTAGGGATAGGACTCTATATTTGTCCTCAAGGACATTACCCAGGGATATCTGGCTGCATGGGTAATATGGGACTTGGATGTGAGGGCCAAGGCCAATTTTCTTGTGCTAACTGGGGTTGTGAGACTATCTCCACTATAGGTAATTATAAAAAAACAGAATGATGATCATATTAGATTAATAAGAGGAGCAAGCCCCTACACATGCTCTCTTGGGTCTTGCAATCCTATCATAATCACCATCAAAACTGGTAGCCCTGGGGGACAACACTATTGGCTCACAGGACAGACATGGG
>NW_011889760.1:8226-9626 GCF_000151845.1 Pteropus vampyrus
TGCAATCCTATCATAATCACCATCAAAACTGGTAGCCCTGGGGGACAACACTATTGGCTCACAGGACAGACATGGGGTATCAGATTATATAAAACTTGGTATGATTCAGGATTATATTTTACTATACAAGTTAAGAACTCTCCCAGGAATGCTAACTGTATAGGATCCAATAAACCACTTCTAGTTCTGGGACTACCCCAAAGTCTTAAACCTAAGAAAACTTCTGATTCCGGAGCAACTCCAACTCCAGCTCTAGCCCCTCCAGGTAGCAGCCTAACAGCTATTAAATCCCAGGCATTCGACCAGCCACAACCAGAACCAGAAGGAGCATTACTAATTATGCTAACGACAATACACAAAGTCTTAAATAAGACCACCTCAGACATAGGACAAGATTGCTGGTTGTGCCTAAACCCAAAATCCCCTTATTATGTCGGGGTAGGAAATCCCCTAAACTTAACTGAGCTCAGCAGCGCACGAGGCTGTGAGTGGGAAACTCCTCGAGTCACCTTAGGAGACATACAAGAAAAAAAAAGGAACCTACCTAATTTCAAAGAACTATTCCAAGCTGTTGGCACAGTCACCTTACTTCGATAACTGTAATTGTACTATCGAAGTACCTACCTCAGGGGTAAATACTAAAAGGCTCCAAATAATACTTGGGTAGCATGTGATCGTGGGCTCACTCACTGTGCTGCATCCGATCTTTTCAACTCAGGTGAGACTCATATTTGTATCCTAGTCTTTGTACTCCCCCAAGTGTCCACTTCTTCCACCAGGATAGGTCACAGAAACGGGCCGTACCAGTCTTAATACCCCTTCTTGAAGGACTCGGAATAGCAGGCTCTGCAGCTGTAGGTACTACTGCTCTCATCAAGGGAGAAAATGAATTACGTGAAATTGGAATACAGATAGATAGGATATCAAGACCTTAGAAGACACATCAGCAGGCTAGAACTTCAAGTCGATTCACTAGCAGAAGTAGTCCTCCAAAATAGAAGAGGTTTAGATTTATTATTCTTAGACAGATTATGTATGGCTCTAGGTGAAACCTGTTGCTTCTATGCCAATAACTCTGGAATAATTAGAGAAAGCTTACCACTAGTACAGAGAAATTTAGATGCCAGGGAAAAACGAAGACTAAAATCAGATAACTCGTTTCATAGGATGTTCAATTGGTTGCCACGGCTAACAACCCTCCTATCTGCTGTAGCTGGACCTTTAATCTTCCTCCTCCTCTTGTTAACTTTTGGCCCATGTTTCCTCAATTTCTTGTGTGCATATATAATGAAGAGAATTAAATCTATGTCCCGACCCGCAGGACCTAGTTATTGCGTAGAACCCGAGGAGGACCGCACCTTGAAGAGAACATGGGCGGGAGAAAAGAGTGGAGGCAAGAC
>NW_011889760.1:10530-11664 GCF_000151845.1 Pteropus vampyrus
GGGGAATGGGGATCAAAGACACGAGATAAGGCCGGCGCTTCCCAGTGCCCTGGCTGCCCAAATGGTCACAGATAGCAGAGTTTATTCAGGATGTGATTCTTATCTTTGGGTGCAGGCTTAAGGCTCCCGACAAATCTATTAAACTTTTAGCAATACAAAATAGAGGCTATGAGAAAGTCCACATGAAGAATCAAGGATTTGATTTTCCGCTAAGGCCAGTGGGGAATGTACTGGCTAGAAAATTACTGTTTGACTATCGCCCATGGGAACATAACACTCTAACAATAAACCTTCTGCTTCTGTACCCTCCGCTTGCACAACTGACCTGTGAGTTGACAGTTAGTAAAAAGAAGAAAATTAGACTCGTATGTTCAAACAGGATGAAGAATAGGGGTTTAGGGCTTAAAAACTCTGTACCTTTCCATTTCGGGGCTGGTTAATTTGGGGTCTGCGTACTCCTGGCAGACCCAGCTGGCTGAATAAAGAGTGTGATTCCTATAACTCACTGATTTCTGATGGTCCGTGTGTCTATCGGGGGCTGGCGGCTACAACACATGAGAGAAAGCAGAAGGATATAAATGACTACCATTTGGCAGAACAGCGCACAGGATGAAATTACACCAAGGCACACTTTGTTTTATTTTAATTAATTATATTTGTAATTGAGGTTACTTTAGTTAATGTTAGGTCCAGGAGGGCCCTATCCCCTTAGTGTGGGAACCAGACTCCTCCCTTACCTTTGCGTGGGAATGGGACATGGCATCTGGTGGGCAATGCTACATGCTCATCTCCGGTTTCACTGGGCTCTCCTCCCTTCCCTGACAATTTACCCACCTGAAATATTCCCACCGAAAAAGCCCACCTAAAGCTCCATATAAGTTTCAGGTCCCCTTGTATTCGAGGCTGATGCCACCTTCGGCTCAGCCCGGCTGTCACTCTGCTACAATAAACCTTGCTTAACCCCTTTGGCCTTGGGTGTTCCTCCTTTGGCGAAACTAACAGTTATACCAGTATATAAATTTTAGGTGTACGATATTATAATTTGACATCTGTATACCCCATAATGTGCTCACCACCAAAAGTCTAGTTTCCATGAGTCAGTATACATTTTACCCCCTTTACACATTTTGCCCT
>NW_011889760.1:12035-12690 GCF_000151845.1 Pteropus vampyrus
TTTTTTTTTTTTCTGTTTAGGGTTTGCTAAGATTCTGAATTTATATATTACATTGTTGTCTAATCTTTGGCTGTCAGAAGTTTAATTATGATGTTTTTAGGTGTAATTTTCTCTGAATTTTTTTTTCTGTTCAGGGTTTGCTAAGATTCTGAATTTGTTAATTTCTGTCTTTCATCAAATTTGTCAAGTGTTCGGCCATTCTTTCTTCAAATATGTTTTATGTTCCAATCTCTTTCCTTTATTCTTTTTGGGACTCTAATTACATATATTTTGGACTTTTTGATTTGTGGCATAAGATGTGCAAGGCAGTACCTCTGGAATGGCAGCTTCAGCTCTATTTTAAAGTGTCTCCATTTATATTACTTTGACAATTTCAAGTGTGCTTCCTTTTAACTACATTTTTATTTTTATTAACGGCAACATCTTAGTCATTTTGACGTTTGTACTTGTTGATTATCTTTTACTAAGATACATATTAGTCGATTTCTCTGATTCCTTGTGTTAAAAGAAACGACAGGCCCAAGGTGAAACCTTTTGACCCCAGGACAAAAACCCAAGGCTAAATTGCAGTTTCAGTCCCTCCCAAGAGTGTGACCTTAAACCAATCAGTCTGGAATTTTCTGATTAACACTAGTGTGTACCTTGACTGATAAAA
>NW_011889761.1:0-1410 GCF_000151845.1 Pteropus vampyrus
GTGGGGCCTGTCCTCACACAGCCGGCCATGCTCACCTCCCAGAGCTGCCTGCCGTGGACGTGAGTGACGGGGTGCCAGCCGGCCCTGCAGCCGCCGTGGTCACATGTTCTGGCTTGAGCACTGAGTGTCCGTCTCAGGAAAAGCCTTGCTGGACACCAAAGACCCACGCCCTCTGGGTTCTGGTCTCTGGGGAGCGTCATGGGGAAAAGCTGCCCCACCAGACCCCAGGTTCTTGCAGCGGCCAGGTGTGGCGTGTCCCCTCGCAGACTTGGGTCCCAATTACCCTCCACTGTTAACCTTCTGGAACAAGCCTCGTCGCTCCCACACCCAGCCTCCTCCCAGCCTGCTGGCCTCCAGACTACCTCTCGAGTCCACGCTCCATGCCACCAAGGTCTTCCCACAAGGAGGCCTGGAGGCTTCGTGTCCTGCCCCGATGGTCAGGCACCTGTCCGAGTCCTTGCAGGCCCCTTGGTCAGGAAGCAGCCTCGAGTGCACCGTCCGGTCCAGCCACGCCGTCCCTTCCTGCTGCTCTCACCTGCTCACCCCCAGGTGAACAGGCCGCTTCACCCCTAAACCCTTAGGAAACCTGCGGAGAGCATTTACCGACAGCTGCCACTCGCTGCCACTGCCAACGGCCAGGGTCACCATTCCGCATTGTTTCTGCGTTAAGCATTCTGCGTAGGCATCCTAACCCCGCCCGTGTGCCAGATGCTCAGGGTGCAGTGGGAGACAGAGCAACCCCCCCGCCTCCCGCCGCCCCCAGCCGCCCGAGCTGTCTAGGACAGGGGGAGACCAGCGACAGGTCAGGGCCGAGGCTTTCAGACGCGGTCACTGAGCCCCGGGTGGGGGGTGCCGTCCCGGGGGGTAGACCTGTGAGCTGAGCCCCGAATGCTGACAGGAGACACCCGCCCCTCGGGCAGAGCTGGACCTTCACGCACGGGGCCTCGTTCCAATGTTTGCACGACCCCAGGAAGTGGGTGCTCATTTCGTCTCCATTTTACAGACGGGCAAACTGAGGCTCAGAGAGGTTAAGTAAATTGCCTGCGTGACCCCAGCCAGTGGGTCAGCCGAAGCCGAGGCCTGAGCATCGACAGGGAGAGCGGCCCCATTTATGACTGTCCCATGGGGGCCGGGCACATGGCACGGTAGGACACACACCTGCTCCTCTGACCCTCACGGCTACCTGGGCAGGGGCTGTGAAGACGCCGAGGCCAGCGGAGAGGCCGCGCCTGCCTGTGTCACACGCGGCAGCCTCGGAGCACGTCCCACGCCTCGCTCCGACCTCCACCTCGGGGAGCAGGGGTGGAGGGGGATGGGGAACCAGGCACGGGGGGTGCAGGAGGCCAGGCACAGCAGGCGGCAGATGGCCCCCTGAAGCCGCCGGGGTGATCAGGACCTCATGAGGCCTCC
>NW_011889761.1:2362-4174 GCF_000151845.1 Pteropus vampyrus
CCCCCTCGCATACCCCTTAACTTAATCCCATCTGCAGAGTCTGTTTTGCCATATAAGGAAGCATTCTCAGGCCCCGGCAATGAGGGTGTGGCCACGTCCAGTGACCACAGGCCCCAGCCCTTAGCCTGGCACTAGAGGCCTTCATGATCTGTCCCTGACCACCTCCTGCCACCACCCCGAGGCCCACGCCCACCCTCCACCCACTCCCCCCCCCGAAACAAAGCACTCACTCAGATCCTGCTCATCCACGAGTGCCGAGGACTCGCTATGCGCCTGCGCTGTGTGGGGCGCAGCGGTGAGTCCCCCCTCTCTAGGGTGCTGGCTCTCAGACTGTGGCCCCGGCCCGCAGCAGGCTTCCAGAGGCAATGTAGCCAGAATCAGGCCACCCCACCCTACTCACTAGGGTTCAAGCCCAAGCCCATGTGACCCCAACGCCCAGGTTCCTTCCACAATGAGACGCTGCCTGGACCTGAATTTATCCCAGACTCATTGGTACCAGATGGGGAAACTGAAGCACAGGGAGGCAATCAACCTGTCTGAGACCCACAGCAAGCTCGAGAGGGGCTGAGAGCAGACTCTACTCGGGGCGGGGGGGCGGGGCCCCTGCCCGTGGCTGTTCTCCCGCCCACTCTCTGGCCCCGGGACGTCTCCCAAGGCAGGGAGAGAGCATTCCCCAGCGCCTGGAACGCCAGGCTCCTTGGGCGTAGAGCTTCCTCATTCCTGCAGAGCCTCGTGCCTGGTGCCTGGAGGCTGGAGGCAGAGCTCCAGATAGACCTCCGAGGAGAGGGGAAGGAGAGGCACGGGGCCCCGTGCCCCTCACAGGCCTGGGGCCAGCGCCCGCCTGGCCCCTCCCTCTCTCTACCTGCTCCCCTCACCTCCGCAGCCAGAGGGAGCATTTCCACCTGTAAAGTGGGATTAGTTTACGGGCCTGGAGTGAGACAGGAAGCTCTCATCCTGACCAGCGAGGCCCCGCCCCCACGCACCTGCCCCCAGCCCAGACCACCTTGTCGCCCCGCTCGACATCTTTAATGTCTGTCCCCCCAAGCTGTGAGCTCCCTGAGGGCGGGGCCCGAGTCTGTGACGTGCACGGCTGTGTCCCTAACAGCTAGCACTGTGCTTGGCATAGGACAGGCCTGGCAATATTTGTTGAATGAATGAATGGATGAATGAATGAATGCCTTGTTCTAGGTCCCCGAGTGCCCTGAGAAGTGAGTGACAGTGCCCCCACTTTAGAGATCAGAAAACCGAGTCTCAAGAAGGGACTGACAAGAGCTTAGTGGGAGCTCAGGAACCCTGGGTCCCTTTTCTAGACCGGACGCCACAATGCGCCTCCCTCCCAGCGGGCAGGTCTCACAGCCAAACCCACCACCAGCTGTCAATCAGAGTATCAGAGCCTCTGGCGGAAAGAGGCCCCTCCCCTCAGACAGGCCCAGAAGGTGAGGGGACCTGTGCCAGAAGCACAGGAAGTGCCCTGGGCTGGGATGCGGTCAGGAGTCCCCTGGCCCCCTCCCGGCCTGCAGGCTGGGGCCGCGGGCCAGGCGGGAGCTGACTTCTCTCGCGTGAAGTCCAGCCTGCGGGCAGAGGAGGAAAAGGCGTGACTGACGCACGTTCCTTAAGAAGCAGCTGTTGCTCAGAAGGAGGGTCTCGCAAAACCTGCCCCTCCGAGAGCCCCACCTGGTTTACCTGTGTCATTGGGCTCTGAACGGTCTAACGTTCTGGCGCCCTGATCCCAGCACCTCCTACCGGCCACTTACGAGTGCTGTTTGCAGAGGCACCGGGAGCGGCTGGCCCTGCCACCGCCTCCCCCCCAAC
>NW_011889761.1:5628-13750 GCF_000151845.1 Pteropus vampyrus
CCTGGCACAGAGCGGGTGCTTGTGGGTGGGGAGTGCTTCTCCTGTGGGTGGGGGTGCTTCTCCTGTGGGTGGGGAGTGCTTCTCCTGTGGGTGGGCTCAGCAATGATGCTGGCACAGAGCGGGTGCTTGGTGGTGGGGAGTGCTTCTCCTGTGGGTGGGGGTGCTTCTCCTGTGGGTGGGGAGTGCTTCTCCTGTGGGTGGGGGTGCTTCTCCCGTCTCCCCCCGGCCCCCACGCTCCAGGCCCCCACGCCTCTCTGCCAAAGAGAGGCCGGAAGTTCAGGGCGGGCTTTGTGCTACTGCTTGAGTGGAGCCCTAACCCTGAGCTGTGTGTCCCCCACCTGAAAATGGGGGGCTCGGGTCCGTCCCAGGGACCATCCCCACACTAAACGCATACGAATGCTGAATGAGGGGGAGAGATGATGCCACATCCCCAGCTGAGTTTGTATCAAGAATCCTCCAGCAAGGGGAACACGGTTTTCATACTAATGAATCGGTCTGAGTGTGGAGGGAAGATGGTGAACTGTGTCCTTGTCACGGCCTCAGCTGCTGGTGCAGGGACCAGGAGCAGGTGGGGCAAAGACGGGGCTGCCCAGAGCAGCCTGGCCGGCGGGAGCACCCTGGCCTCCCACGGCCTCTGCCTCTGTCCGTGTGGCCTTGGGAAGGTCACGTTCCGCCGAGAGCCCCGTGTCTCTGTCTGTCAAAGAGCATAGACGTCAGGTGGCAGTGGCTGCTCCTGGAGAAACAGCGACGTGTCACAGGCTCCCTGCTTCGGGGTGACGCTGGTGTTCGTCAAACCCACAGGGGCTGTACGTGGCAAGGTCAGGGGTCAGGGATGGGTATGCCTGAGATCCGCCGGGCCGTCCACGGTGTCAGCAGCCCCTGAGGGACTCCTGGGGTATAAGGACCACTCCTTCCCTGCCCAGAGATGGGAAGAGGGGGCAGGGGACTGTGTCCCTGCACAGCGCTGGCGGGCCGGCTCATCCGGCTCTGATCGTGCAGGGGGCTGCAGCATGCAGAGGGGGCTGCGGGCATCGCAGGCCCACGGAAGAGGCTCGGCCTGTCCTCTTCCAGGGCTGAGCACGTGCCACCCGGAAACGGACGGTCGGGGTGGGTGGCGAGGCGACCCCCAGTGCCCAAAGGACTCGGAGAACTCTGCCTCTCCACACTGAATACTCACTGGGGGACACGGAAGACTCACAGACTCTGAACCACTGTTGACACGGAGCACGGCGACGGAAAGTCAGAGAGAAAGCCCATCCCCATGGCCGACGTCCCGGCCCCCGTCACGGCCCCGTCTCCCCTCCCTGCCCTCCACGAACGAGCGCACACGGCCTCGGTGTGGCGGCAAGAGGGTCTGCACACTGAGTTCCTAAGCCGGCCACACGCCTCCCACTTCAGGGGCTGCTGAGTCTGATTCATGTCCACTCATCACATTCACTGACTCACTCCCCACAGGGTGTGTGTGGGGGGGGGCGGGGGACGGTAATGGAGGCACCAGATGAGCGGGGAGGGGTACAAACACGCGTGGCGAATGCTTGGACCTGGCGGCTGTGGGGGCCCAGCCTCCCGGGAGGGGTGATGTCTCAGTTGACTCTTGCAGGACACTAGGAATTTTCTAAGCGGTGAGGCAGTGGTCGGTGGTGGACTCAGGCAGGGACTCTCAGGCAGCGGGGAGCCATGTCGTGCCTGGTCTGCAGACAGAGCTCCGAAGCCTGACCTCCCCCCACCCCGCCCCCATGTTGCCGGCGGGCGACCTTGGGCAAGTACTTTCTCTAAAACTTTGTCCCCGTCTGCAAAGTCAGGCCGAAGCATCACAGCGCCTCCCCTCACCGCCGGCTGAGGAAAGGACCGAGGCCGTTGGTGCCTGTGCCCGGGGCAGAAGCTTGGGGTGCGGCCCCTGGTCCACCAGGGCGCAGGAGTCCGTGCCTCCTGCTCGGGGGCCCACAGGAAACGTGCATTTTCCAGGTCAGGGGAGATGAGTCATTTCAGCTGTAAACGCGGTGACTGGGGAAGCTGAACCCAGTCAATACGAGATTCTTGCCCCTCCCGCCACTTCCATCTCTCCAGGGCCTGCTCAGTTCCCAAGGCCACCTGGCCCCGCCGTACCCTCCTGACCACTCTCTAGGCCTGTCCTGCCGGCTCCTCCGTCCACAACGCCCATGTCACACCTGGGGCCATGGGGCACAGCTGGCCTGCTCCCAGCTGTCCCCGGCACTGCCGAGCACCGGCCATGGCCTCCCACGGGCCTCAGCCTTTGCTGCAGGCCCTCAACTCCTAGGACGCCCCCAGCAGGCAGTCAGGGGCTTGCTGTAGGCCTGGGAGATTTTCAGGGCCTCCAACACCCCCTGTAGGAGTAGAGAAATTGGGGTACGTTCATTGAACTCATGCTCACAGAATGCGTAAGGACAGCCAGGCAGCAGGCACTCAGCGGACAGTGGCTGTCACTTGTTGCTCTTCGGGCTCAGAATGTGGGTGTTGGAACCAGCAGATGGGGCTCAGCACAGGTTCCTACCCACACCTGTATGACCTTGGTCAGGCCACTTAAACCCAGAGGGTGGTGGTGCCCACCTGGCACCAGGCACGCAGTAGCTGCTCGGTGACTGCCGGCTGAGGGCCCGACAGGACACCCGTGAAGTCTGCCACCCCCACACCCTGCAGCCTCAGCTCTCCCAGCGGTGGGTGCACGCAGAGGGGCAGCCCCTCCCCGCACCCTCCCCTGGGCACCCACTGCTGTGGGCAGGTGCCACCTCACCGACCCATGCGGTCATAAAACCTTGGAGAAGTGCCAGTCTGGGCCATAAGCTGAGACCAGTCCTCGGTCAGTTCCCGACACGGCCCTGTCCCAAAGCCTTCGGCACTCAGACACACGCACCCCCACACACTGTCACACACGCACCCACACACGTGTGTCTGTACACGCCTGTGAGTCGCTCGCCGCCAGCGGCCCCGCCCTGTCTCCACAGCTCTCGTCTTAGCTCAGTCCCAAGTTCGCCGCTTAGTCTGGCCCTTGCGAAGGAGCCCGCGCCGCGGGAAGGGAGCACGCTTGGAAGTCAACAGCGGAGGGGGCGCATCTGAGCTTTGCTCCTGAGTGACCTGGGGACATCGCTCACCCACCGGAGCCTCGGTTTCCTGGTCTGCGAACTGGGGACGCCCGCACTTGTCTTACAGAGTGCCATAGCGAGGACAGACTGGGAAAAGGAGGCAAAACACCCCACTGGGGACCTGTCACGTGAACGCTCAGTAAATGCTAGTTTTTGTCAATCATTCATTCAGTCAGCAGCACAGCTCCCAGAGGCCAGCTATGTGCAGGGCCCACGGGGACTGCTAGAGTCACAGGAGTCCCTCCCTCCGTGAGCTCCCAAGATGGTCCCAAGCTGTGACACCCCGGGTTCAGGGACATGTGCCCTGGGAGGGCCCTAATCAAGGCTCCTTTCAGGAGCCCAAAGCACCCAGACTACCGCCATCTACTCTGTCGTGGGGACAAAATTAACAGGGATTAACGGTCTGCGACTGTGTTATCTACTGCTCTTAAATAAGTCCCAGAGAATTCTGGGGTATGTTTATTAGATAAATTTGACCTTATTTAGCATGCGAATAAGCACAGTGTTCTCATAAGGCCTGCGGGAAGCCTTTGCCCAGCTTGCTCTGACCCCCCGCTACTGAAGGACAGAAATAAAGCTCCGCCTTCTGCACCTGTGACTGGGTGACATCCTTGCCCATCACACCTGCTCCTGGCCCACCCCTTCAAAACAGACGCTGGCACAGGCAAACCCTCTGTGTTTATGTCCAGAAAATTATGAGAGAGGCACAAAAAAAAAAAAAATCGCATCTTTCAGGAGCAGAGGGCTGAACTCTGATCATTTCGGCATATGGGTAATATTCGCGGTAGGAAACAAAGGTTTGTGAAGAGAACGCTCTGACTGGGCTCTGGGTCACCTGGCGTCCTGAAATTTTCACCTCGTAGTTCATTTCAAAACAACCAGAAGTTACAGTCTGGCCCGGAGAAGGGGGTTGCCCCAGATTTTGGCAAAAGTTTAAGGCAAGAGGAGAGGCCCCTGGTGGGTTGTGGCTGGTTCCCAGGACGAGAGAGGACTGTTCCCCCTTTCTCGTGTCCCCCACTTCCTCATAAAGGAGAGGGGCTTCCCAGAAAGCCCGTTCCCGGGGCACAAGTGAAACCTGTGGCCGTGGCATGTTCCCGTGCGGCTGGGTGCGGGATGAGCAGGGCTCAGGATCAGCCCAGACCCGTGACACCCAGCCCGCGACTGCCGGTTCGCGGTGACTGTCACGCTTGTGCCCGCTGCAGGAAGCCAGGCAAGAGGAAGTGGAGAGAATCTCCTGGAACTTCGTTCCCCCATCATCTCGTGGCTTCCACAGCCCTGTCGCTGGAACCATCCTCGTTTACACAGGAGGCGAGGGGCCTGGGAAAGGAGATGGGGTCATCCGCGACCGTCCGTCCCGGCACAGGTGTTTACCAAAATGGTAGCCTCCCAGGTGCCCTGCTCACGAGGCTCTCCAGGCTAGTCCGGCGGGAAAGTGACCACGGAAATAAAGCCGGCATAAGACACGATGCACAGGGCTCAGGGCTGCCACAGGGAGCCAGCGGGAGCCCTTCTGCCTCTGACGGACGATCTGTGAATTTGGGGAGTCAGAGGCTGATGCCTGAGTAGCATCTTGAAACAGAAGTAGAAGTTGAACGGCCCAGACAAAAGAAAGGACTTTGGAGTGACGGGCGCAGCACGTGGCACAGCACGGGGGCCAGAGGGTCGGGTGGGGTGGTCCTGTGTGAGCGTCGGGAGGGTCAGCTCTGACCTCAGTGTCTGAGGTCCTGGCAGCAGCCCTGTGCGGTCGCTGCTGCTGACGTGTCTCACAGGTGAGAACGCCGAGGTGCAGAGGAGCGCGGAGGCTGGGCCCTGCCCCCTGGTGGCCGAACGTGTTATAACACCCTCAGTGTGGCAAGAGCAGCGGATTCAGAGCACGTTGACTCGGGAATGTTTGCGCCGGGACGCTGTTCACCGCCTGTAGCAGAAACCCAGTCAACGGAGGGAAGGAACTGGCTTATAGAACGGATGAGACCAAGAGTCGTCTCAAGCATGGCTGGGTCCGAATGCTCCAGTGTCATCAGAAATGTCTTTCTCCAGCTTTCGGCCCAGTGTCGCGCTGTGTCGACTTCGCCTCAGTGCCAACGGCACTCCGGGCTCCCATCTTGCCATCTCAGGGGCCCCATGGAAAAGACGTCCCTTTCTTCCTGTTCCAGCAAAAAGTCTCGGGCTCGAGTTTCATTGTCCAGATTGGGTCACATGTCTACCTTTGTCCCCAGACCTGGAGCCAGGGCACAGCCTCAGAGGTCAACTCCACCTCACTCGCCTGGACAAAGAGTGGGGAAACATAGGTCCCGAAGAAGAATCGAGGCGCTTTTCCCAGGAGCAGAGGAATGGAGGACGGGAAGGCGGAAATGACAGGCGTTTGCCATAGGCAGCAAGGGGGTGACATGGTCTAAGCTCCAAATATAATGTGAGACAATCCCCAAAAAGCAAAAAGGTAGCTACGGAAACGAAGTCATAAAACACGATTTCACGTCGATAAAAGTAAAATGCAAGCAGAACTAGCTGCCGAAACCAGTCAGGGGCTTGTCGAGTTCTGCTTCGTAACCTGAGAGGTGGTTACGTCTGTTCTAATATTCTTCGATTTTCTTTAGACCACACCCATGTGTTTTCATACCCTCTCTTTGGATGTGTGAATGCATTTCGTTTAAAAACACTTAATGATGGAATCAGCATGGAACCAAAAGACATGTCTGCCTAGAGCAGTGATTTGAGATGTTTATTTTCTTCGTTTTGTTCATTTCTATGTTCTGAAATTTTGACTATGAACACGTGGCAATTCCAAATTATTTTAAGTGGTTTTTCAGCGCTTTAGAAGAAGGGAAGCAGTTATTTCTTAGGCTAGAACGAGCTTTCCTGATAATTCTTGATAATTCTTGATAATTCTACCATTTCAGTGAAGGCCACTTAATCGGAGCCACAGGCTCCATCTGGAATGTTAACATCTACCCACTCGGTCAGATGTGTGCATTGCTGGCCTGGAGAAGGACCAGGGCCTCCGGAATGCCAATGGTATGACCTGGACGTCCAGGCAAGGGCTGGCCAAACCCACAGGGACAGCTGGGGCCTCCCGCACAGCGGAGCTGGACCGTACCGCACATTGAAGGAGGCGTGGGTGCCGGCTATGGCTGTCGGCCGTGTCTTTGCTCACAAAGCCTTGCAGAGTCAGGCACCCGAATCCACAGCTCCCATCTGATGGACCTACAGACAGGCTCTGGCCTCTCTCCACATGGAAGGGAATGGGAACAGTGAGCTTGACACCCCTGGTGGCCTAACAGATGATGGTCACAGCTGAGACCAGAATGAGTCTCATGGGATACCCAGGGCAACTGTGATGGGTCTCAGGACCAAGTGATGGGTAACTGCTGGGCAGAAAGTGGACAGGAAAGCTACCCGCCCCCGCCTGGGCAGGAAAGTGAGAAACATGACTGTATTCGTGACCTCAGACAGAGCTAAGGCCATATGTCGTCCTGCCCAGGGCCACAGAGCCGCGTGACAGCATCCCTGGGGACACCGTGCGGTGCTCAGCTTCCCCTGGGTTTGGGCTGCCCTGCGAGTGGGGATGGGTGGGGACTCCTGAGGGCACCCCCCAAAGCCCAGTCATTCGCAGACCCCTCCCGCCCAGCTCACGGCCCTCACCCACCTGCATTACATGCCTTTAAATGTCGACACCAACTCTCTGTTTTCACTAAAACACACTTATAAGAAAACTTTATGTCGCCACCATAAACGGAAAGGCAGAGTCACGTGTGGAAAACAGAGGTACTCGTGAACAAAGATACAGTGACACTGAACAGCATCATCACAGTCTGGCCGATCCAGCTGCCCGGTTACAGCTGGGAGCCTGCCCCCAGCTCCCCGCTTCCTGTTACACAGCGGGACACGGGTGTTAGGTGCTGAACGGGGAGCTCTCCCTCCGGCCTCATGAGGTTTGCGACAAAAGACAAGAAAGGATCTTACGGCAGGGACATGCAGGTGCGCCACCCACATCCTAGCGGGCGACAGGGCGAAGGGGCTTCGCATGCCCGGACTGAGGGAGATCTCTGCTTTCCGAAAGCGCACATCAAACACTTGCTCAAAACCCGTCCTGGCAAGCGTTTGGCTCGCGCGCCTCGGGGGGCTTGTCCTTCTGTCAGATTAACGCCAGGGACATTAGCCGAGGACCTACTAAGCGCCAGCCACATTGCATGCGTGCGAAAGGAGAGGGCCTCGCCTTCGGGGAACGCGCATCCCAATGGCGAAACAGAGGTGCTCACACTGAGTCTGGTGCGAGGCTGAATAAACAAGTCTTCGCGTCTCCTCCCAACCTTCCCCCAACTCAGGCCAGGCTCTCGAATCGTTTCCTGAGATTCCGAGACGGGGAGCGTTAACTGGGCTCCTACTATGAGCCAGGCTTTCGAACACTTCGTTCTTTCAAGAACTGGAGTCTATGGCCATAGAGCGTCCCTGATCCCGTCTGAGCTCGGAAGCTAAGCAGGGTCAGGCCTGGTGAGTACCTGGATGGGAGACCACCTAGGAGGACCAGGTGCTGTAGGCACGAAAAAAATTTTTTTAAATAAGAGATTGTAAACTGACAAGGTCCTTGCAATCTGTGAAGTCAACCGAGGCTTGCCTCGCCTAAAAAAAATAATAATAAATAAAAATAAATAGAACTGAGGATAAAAAAGAAGAAGAACTGGACAGGTAGTCGCTTTCTCCTCCATGAGGAGCTCGGAGGGGTTGGGCAGCTTGGCCGCAGACACACAGCACATGGGTTGGTTGCGGACTTGCGATTTGCGAGCGCGTCTGAGAGTGACCCCCTCCCCTGCGGGCTGACGGAGGACGTTTCTGTGCAGAGGGGAGGTCTCGCCACCTCCTCACCTCCCCCTTCCTGGGGCCTAGCGTGGAAGAAGCAGAGGCCAGAGGCCTGCCTCAGCGGTCACCTCAGCGCTGACCCATTCTCGTGTCTCCGCAGGAAGCCAGCGAGGCGCTGCGCCACGCGCTCCGGCAACCTGCTGAGCTGCTGCAAGACGCTGTGGGGC
>NW_011889761.1:15118-20924 GCF_000151845.1 Pteropus vampyrus
CTGCCCCGGCTTCGAAGGCGAGGGTCGTGGCGCCCCCTCTACCGGCCCCGTCATCACTCGCCCCACTGCGGTCCCCTTCGTAGGCACACGGACACCGCATCCTGACGGCCCTCCGCGCGCCCCGCCCACCCCCTCCAGGCCCCTCTGCACCCCACAGCCACAGTGCGCTGTGCTCAACGCAGACCTGGTCGCATCACACGCGGGGGACACTGCCGGGCATGGGGGACACTGCCGGGCACGGGGGACACTGCCAGGCCCAGCTGGTCCGGTTTATCTCTCCGCTCATCCAGAACCAGGCCGTGCACAGAGCCGTTCGAAATGCCCTTCCTGGCCTTCCAGCCACAAGACCTCAGCGGAGATAGCACCTCTTGAGGAAGCCTTCCCCGACCCCCCCATATCAGGCCAGGCCTCTGACGTGCACCCCCAGAGCTGTCCTCCGAGGCCATTGGCATAACTGTAACTTACCGTCGTCCATGATTTCCTGGCCCCTGCCTGCCTCCCCCACTCGGGAGGCCGTGGGTCCGGCCTGTGTCTGTTGACCACTGTACGTCCAGCCCCTAAAAGACCATCTGGCACACAGTAGGAGCCTTAAGCAGCTCATCTGCCAGTATGCCCGAAGGCATGATTTGCCCCGAGGGCCCCAGACTTATTAAGTCTCTCGGCTAGACTCCTTCTGGAAGCCCCAGAACCCCCTCCTCAGAAATCCCTCCCCACCCCCGGCCTGGGAGTCTGGGGCAGGTGGGTCTCTAAGTCACAGCCGGATAGATGGACGCGCGAGAAGGGTCAGGCTGATCACAGGCAGGTGGTCGGGGCTGAGGTCGAGGAGCCACTGCAGGGGCCCCTCCCGGTCTGTCTCTGTGCTGCCCCCCTCCCCCCAGGCCCCTTGCAGCCTCCGATGGCTGCAGAAGTGGGGCGCAGGCTGCCTGGAGGAGCAGCGTCTGGGGTGGGCCCCCAAGTCTGCGTTTCGTGTCACCGTCATGTCCCAATAAAGCTACCAAGACAGATGATGCTGCCTCGCGGTTTTATTTTTCACTTGCTGGTGAGGAGACACACCGCGAACCTCATCACACGGTGTGTCTCGATTTAGAAAAGAGTCATGATGAAATGCTGGGGTAAAGGCCAACTTGGAAATTGCCTTAAAAAGTAAAGGAGTTCTGGAGAAACCAGGCTGCATCTGCAAACACCACCTCAGAAATGAGGGACGGGCTGGCCAGAAGGACCAGGCCTTGGTCCTGCTCACCTGGTGAGCCAGGTACCTGGGAGGCGCTGGGTCGGGGTTTGTGGAAGGGAACGTTTCTGAAGCCGGCAGCTTCGGAGATGCCTTTGTTAAGAGGGACAAAAAGCCATCTTTAAAATAGAAAACCCGCCAGTGGCAGAAGTCTGCAGTGCGGAGCAGGTGGGCGAGGCGCAGGTAGGAAACCAGGTCAAGGAATACGCAGGGCTTCTGCACAGGCCCGGATCTCGAAGGCAGCAGTGGGAGGGTGTGGACAACACCCGGAGGGAGCCGACCAGAGTCAAGGTCGCCGCTTCACAATGGCAGTGTCACTGGCGAGCAGGGTCCCCTGGGACGGCAGGAGGAGGGGGGCGCATCCTGAACTCTGGCCTCGCAGAAGACACAGAAAGACGCACCACGATGCGTTTCCACAGGAGGCGGAGAGGAGGCTGTGAGTCACCAGACCTGCCGCTGACGGGGACCTATCTGCCCGAAATGGGCTCTAATACACTTCCGGGCAGAAAAGACGAAGCCGTGTGGCAGGAGATTCGGGGGAGAGGGCAGCAGCGGATGGACAGAGTCAACAGATGACGTTGAGTAGATCTATGTAGGTAGAAAAATGACGGAAGTGAAAACTGGGGTACTTTTTAGGGCCCCCAACCAGGGCTGGAAGTCTGGGAACTACAAATCCCAGAATCCCATTCCAACCGGTTTAGATCTCACCGTGGGAGAAGCAAAACCACTAGGCCAAATGGGGGGAGGGGTCGCGGGAGGGGAAGGAGCCCCCCGCAGAGGGTCATGCCACCAGAGCTGCACTAGGGCAGCTGCCTCATCCCACCGGTCACCAAGAGGTGGCTAGAAGGATGAGGTCTGTGTTGCAAAAAGGTAGCCTGTCCAGACTCCAGTTTGGAAAATGGACTTGGGAGCGGAGGGGTGGGGGCGGGGCGGAGGCAGAGTGAGGGTGAGCAGCCCCCCTGCAGGCCAGCGTCAACCGTCGCCCCTTATTACGGCCTCCTCCAATGTGCTGGGGACCCAAAGGAATCAGGCCCTCAGGGCCCACCTGAGAGGCGGGCTTGTACCCAAGCGTGACCAGGAATCCGGGGAAAACTGGGTCACAGGGGCCAGTGCGGAGGCCCCCAAGGCCAGGAGCAAGGGGCAGGGTGTGGAGCGTGGGAGGCCACGGGCCACAGCAGCCAGGAGCCTCTAAAAGGAGAAGTCCCTGGAGCCCAGGGCCCAGGCTGTGTTTAAACTCAGGGTCGCAGCGTGCAGGTGGCAAGGGGGGCTTGGGAGCCCCGATCCAGGGGCTGAATCCCATCTTAGCTAAGTGGCGGCAGTTCCCCTTCGCTTAGCCAACTCTATCTGGTCCTCGGTCTAGCTTTGGGGGACAGTGGGTCATCTCCCTTGTCCATTTGAGGACACTTTTTCCAGGCCACTCAAGCAGGAAATGGTAGCGAGGACACACACCTCCCACCTGAATTCCAAGCATCTCACTGATGGTTCAGGAGCCTACAACAGTCACTAACAGTGGCAGGGCGCCTGGGAGGGGGCCCCCTCGCCTCCCGATAGCCCTAAGGGGCTCATAATTCATTATTTTGGGGGTCATTGCAGATGCTGGCACCACATCCCCGACCTCTCCACTCAGGTCACACAGTACCGCATGCTTCTCACGCCCCGAGACGCCACGGGGCGAGCCAGAGCACTGGCCTCACTGGACCACGTCCCTCACTCCCTGGGGTGCTGCCGAGGCTCTGTGTGCCCGGGGGCTGGCCGGAGTCCCGAGGAGTCCCACGGGACCCAGACGGTGCAGGCAGGCGGGAGACGACAGAGCCAAGGAGGAAGAGCACGGAGCGAACATGAACCGCTTCTGCTTCGCCGTGTGCTCGGAGATTCACAGAGTCTCCTGAACCCAGAAACGGTCTTCGACGTGCACCCCCATCTCCTGGCACACCCTGGGCTGTGCCGTGGCTTTCCGGGGCCCCGAACTAGCTTTCCAGTCCCTGTTCTCTCCTCCCCTAATATGTTTGGCCACCGCGCTGCACCCCAAAGACCCCCCAGCGTGAGTAGCCCATGGTGTCGGACCGGCTTGGGAATGGGCCGTGTGAATAGGTTCCTTTACCTTCTTGCACACCGCTTCCTCATCCAGAAATTGGGGGCAATTTCAGTATCTCGCAGGGCTGCTGGGGGAATCGGCGAGACCTTGCAATGGAAGGGCTCGGACACCCGTGAGCTCAATAAACGTGACCACTGGGACTGCTCAAATGCTAGTCTGGGCACCCCTCGGCTTAGACACCCCTCGGCGTAGACACCTGGATGGCTCCCCTCTCCTGCGGTCACAGACCAGGCTCCTTTGTTGACATTCCCGGTCCTGCCCGACCGGGGCCATGCTATCCCTCCACGCTCCCAGCCATGAGACGTACGCACCCGACTCCCAACGGAGCCTGCGCATTCTTGTTTCGTCGGTTCTGAGCCTCCTGGCCGGCTACCCCTTCCCCAAAGCTGGGGACCCTCCCGCATCCTGAGCCTGGTCCAGGACGCGAGACCGAGTCGGGGCTGCTCTGGACGCCCTCTCCCGGGGACCCCGCGTGCATCCACTCGAGGCGGCTGAGCCAGACCGGGCAATGGGGCGACAGAGTCCTCCCCGACCCACATTCGCTTATCCATGAACCGGAGGTACTGTGTACGTTTTCTGCCACACTATTTATAACCTAGACGGCCTTTTCGAGAAGAGGTCTCTTTATTGTTATCTGGGTCCCTTTGTTCTGTGGAGCACCTGGATGGATCTAAAATGCAGTCATCTGCATAACGGGAGGAGGCGCAGTCTGGGGTGGCAGATGGTGAGGAGGAGGGGTGGGAAAAGAGGAAGGAGGCCAGCCACCAAGAGGGGGACCACGCGCATTCCCAAAACGACACTTCGAGGAAAAGGGGATGCCGGGTGCCCATGTGACGTGACGTAAGCCCTTGTCTCCGCCGCGTCCTACAAGACAAACATCTCCGGGACCGTCCGCTGCGCTCATGTGTGTTTTTGTATGAGGGGCTTTTGGTGGGGTGGGGGGGGGAATGGGAGAGGCGGCATTTCACACCTGGATCCCCATGGAGCACAAAGGAGGCATCCTGGAGGAGGCAGATGCCCAGAGGCAGTGAGCGTCGAAGATCTGAGCCCTTTGGAAAGTCTCCGTGTCTCGGTGTCTCCGGGAAGGCTGTGCACTCCCTGGAGGGTGGGGAAAGGGGGCGATCACACCGACCTTGGCCAGCTCTCACCGGACCGGGAGGCCTCAGCTGTCATTTTGGTCACACGGGGTTAATAAAATCTACTTTGTAGGTTGCGGTGAGGATTAAAAGCTATGATGAATAAAAGCATCTGATGGACACACAGGGGCACGATCATTTGAGGCAGATTATCGTCTCGGTGACCTCTCCCAGACAATGGACCCACTGAAACGTGTCACTAAAGATGGGCCCAGCCCAAGCGGAAGTGTGGCTTGGGCCAGCCAGGCAGGGGAGGGAGCCCCGGAGCTTTACAGAGATAGACCACAAACGCTAACTCACATCTCCAGAACCATTCTCTCTCATAGCTGGCAAACTGTGCACTGACCTCTTATGGAATTGTTAAAAAGCTCTTGGGCTGACCCTTTTTGTTCCCGAAAAGAACCCTCGTTGGCGGTCACCCCTCCAGCCCCTGGCAACCACTAATCCCCTTTCTGTCTCCATGGATTCGCCTATTCTGGACATTGTGCCCTCTACACGTGCAGTCAGAGCAAGCGTCTCGTCCACAGTGCCATTCGCTGAAATTCAGAAGCACAACCATTCCTGCTGCTTACCAATAAAAAATGCATTACCTCCAATTAAAGCTCTTGACTGCACCTCCCACTGAGCTATTTGATTCGGAGATACCCCGAAGGCAACCTAAGGAAGGAGCAATAACCAGCAGGAGAAGGGGAATGTTGGGCTGAGCATTTTCAGAACGCTGCTACCACGGGGCCAGCAACGTGCAGGAGTAAGTGAATTGCTTTCTGTATATAGTTTTTATTAACAGGAAAATCTGTTTTCCCCCGATCCTACTGAATAAACGTGGAACAGAAATTGAAAGACAGATCCGAAGGGACGACAAACTACCGACCTGCCTGGGGGACCCACGCACCTAGGTCCAGCCGTGACCCCAGCAAGGACTTGCTCAGAAAAGTCCTTTTCTATCCTTAAGAAAATGCATGCAAAACTCGGAATAACGGTAAAGGCCAGCGTCATGCGCTCTGGGTGTCACACAGGGTGTATGTGGCAGGCCTGGCCAGGAGTCTCGGATTTTCTAGGGGAACCCCCTTCATTGATTCACTATCAACCATTGAGCAGGGACCAGCCTCTGTAAAGTTACCGGCTAACTTGTAGATGATGGAGAAGTTGCAAATGTCTCTCTTTTTTTTTTTTTTTTTTTTTTTGGGCCAAGTAGAAATGCAAATGGTTTCTCACCGGTAGGAAAGACGGTACCAAATGTTCCAGTTCACTGTCCTGGAGGACACCGGCCAGTTTCGTGTCTAACCCGGCACTCTTGTTCCAAGATTCGAGATCCCTCCTCTGCAGATAGAGACGCAGCCGTCTCTC
>NW_011889761.1:20974-23270 GCF_000151845.1 Pteropus vampyrus
CGAAAGGATGACAAACTACCGACCTGCCTGGGGGACCCACGCACCTAGGTCCAGCCGTGACCCCAGCAAGGACTTGCTCAGAAAAGTCCTTTTCTATCCTTAAGAAAATGCATGCAAAACTCGGAATAAGGGTAAAGGCCAGCGTCATGCGCTCTGGGTGTCACACAGGGTGTATGTGGCAGGCCTGGCCAGGAGTCTCTGATTTTCTAGGGGAACCCCCTTCATTGATTCACTATCAACCATTGAGCAGGGACCAGCCTCTGTAAAGTTACCGGCTAACTTGTAGATGATGGAGAAGTTGCAAATGTCTCTCTTTTTTTTTTTTTTTTTTTTTTTGGGCCAAGTAGAAATGCAAATGGTTTCTCACCGGTAGGAAAGACGGTACCAAATGTTCCAGTTCACTGTCCTGGAGGACACCGGCCAGTTTCGTGTCTAACCCGGCACTCTTGTTCCAAGATTCGAGATCCCTCCTCTGCAGATAGAGACGCAGCCGTCTCTCAGAAACTCTACCATCCTGCTTGTTCCCTCATGAACGGGTTAAATAAATCTCTGTCATGTGTCGACCATACATTTGTACGAATCATGCTTTTCATCTTTTGAAAATTAGTCTTTGATAAAATCTTGGATTCTAACCCCAGCCAGTGGGCAGGGGCGCCCCCTGCTGGCAGGGTCATCCGACCCATTACGCAGTATAAGCTCGAGGTTTCTGAGACCCACAAAGATACTCAGAACCTGAAAAAAAGATTCAGAGCCTCCAAAATGGAAAAAAGAAAAATGTAGATTAAAAAATGAATAAATGCTTAGATAAATGTCGGCAAAGTATAACTTGTCAACCGCAGCTCAGCTCGTGATTATCTTAAAATTATTTTTAACACGAGATATCCTTGGCGGTCACAGCTGATGCTGAGAATCCCTCAAGACAAACAGGGAAGGGACGTTCTGTGTCACCGGTTGGTGTCCCTGGATGTAACATGGAAGTTAAAGACAGTTACTGGGGACATTCTCTTGGAAGGGCAGTCGTCTCACCTGCCCCATTTCTAAAATGAGATTGAGTCCAAGTTACAGAAACCTGGGTCCACCTGCCAGGCCCACCTGCCAGGCCCACCTCGGCTCCCTAGCATCTCATGGGAGAGGCTAAGTGCAATTCACCCATCCCCCGACATCACCGAGACGCTGCGCCATCTCTCTGCGGTCGCTCGCCGTGCTTCAGGGCCACTGGGGTGGGCTGGTGGGGTCTGGATGCAAGTCGGCCATCCACCTGGGCAACGAGAGGCCACCTCCCTTTTTGTACTATCCACCGAACTTCGTGGGACACGTACTAAAAGGAGTCTCCTTCCAACACCGGATGACGACAGTCACCCAGCTGGTTTGGCTTCGTCGAATCCTTACTGCGGTATCCATGGTAACCCCGTGGGGCAAAGACAAGGTTCGATGGGGATTTCACATCTCCATGTCGACAAGGTCACAAATTATTTTTTAAAAGATCCTAATGATCTAGAAGTATCGACCGTGGTCCATTGTGGACGGCAAGTGAAGTATAAAATAGCACGACCTGTTCCAACCGCAACGAACACTCGGCCAGACCCAAATCACTCTCCCAGCCAAGGGGCGGGGATCGAGTCTCCTGTCCTCACTTCTCTGAAACTGTGCTCTGGGCCCCACGTCAGCGCAGACAAAGCCGAGTTCTATTTTGACCCGAGATGAGAGGAGAAAGCAGTATACGAACTGCGGTTTGCACTGAGAGAGACTTTCACTCCTCTCTGGGCCTCAAAACCCTGCTGTCTGAATTCTGGCTGCAGTTCGCATTCTCAGGGAACTTCGAGGCCTCTTCCTTATTCATGTGGACCTTGGTTTCCCCACCTGTAAAATGGGACCGGCCATTAGTGTAAGTCAGGGTGGAACCAGATCAGGTATCCAAAGTGCCCAGCTCCTTTTTGCTGCCTGATACGTGTTTGCTCTAAATGCCCCACGATTTTAAAGTCAATAACCATTTTGCATGTCACCCAATAACGGTTTCCAGGTCTATTAAAAAAAAAAAAACTATAGTTTGATATTTGATGAAGGTCCTTCCTTACAGATATGCTAATCCGGGAAGACTTCCTCCACTTCTTATCAGCATATTAAAATGTTTTCAGACCCCACCTTAAATGGCTCTGTTGGTGTTGAACTCAACTGCAGCTTACCAGCTGGCGTAATATTACTGCTTGCAGAATATGTTTAAGTATAAACAGAGATTGGTTTTGATTTTGAAGTCTTATTTTTATATTCTGGAATCAAGCTTTTTTTTTTTTTTTTT
>NW_011889761.1:24200-25000 GCF_000151845.1 Pteropus vampyrus
ACGCCCCTTCCTGCTTAACACTGGCTCCTGGCGTGTAACAGGCACTCGGTGGATTCTAACCGAATGGGGGCCGTGGAACCAAGAACAGCTGTGCGCTGCTTTCAAGAACACGCACGCCGTGTGTGTGCAGGTGCGTCTCCCTCCGCTAACTGGAGGGCAGAGCTGTGTCCTCCAAATGCTCGGGTGCCAGGGCCTGCCAAGTGCTTTGCCAGCGTGGGCGCCAGAGACCCCTGGATGGGTGTCGTTTTATCCTTTCTATGCCTGCCTGTCTCTCTGAGACGGCTTTTGCTCAGGCATATCCCTGGGGCGGGGTGGGGCGGCTCCCCTGCCCAGGAAGGTTGAAACGAGGGCTCTCCCAGGCCCCCCTCGGGCCCAGGCATGGAGCCCCTGCTGTGGTTCTCGACCGTTCAAAGTCTTGCCCTGGACCCCCCGCTGCACCTCAGTGTCGGGAGTCAGCAGGGCCAAGGGGATGTGTCCACCGGGAGCCCACCCTCCTCTCTAATCTCCACCTGGGACCCTGGGTCTCCTGGGCCAAAAGCCCAATCCTAGGGCCTGTGTGGGCCTCCCCCAGATCCAGCCTTGCAAGGGCGGACTGCGCTGATGGTGTGCACGTGGCTGGCCCAGGGCTGGTACCTGCGGGCAGGAGATGGAGAGTTTTAACCCTAGGGCGTGTGAAAGCCTTGGGTTTTGTGGGGTGGAGCCAGGGTGAGAAGACAAGGGGGTGGCTTCATTCGAGGTCCCGCTCTCTCCCTCCTACCACGCTCTGCTCCAAAAGTCCAAAACTTTACGTTTGAACCTGA
>NW_011889761.1:29275-31358 GCF_000151845.1 Pteropus vampyrus
CTCTGCCTCCCCCACATTCTCGCTCACCCAGCTTGGCTCTTCCTTTGTCAGGGCAGAGCCAGGTTTTGGGGAGCCCCTGAGGCTCCTCAAGGAAAGACCACGAAAGGGTGAATGCAATGGGAAGTCCAGAGCCCTGGCTAGTGAGGGCCCTGACGCTTTGAGCTTCACATTGGCTTGCCTCCCCTTCTGTCCCCCTCTGTCCCCAAGTCCCCTCAGACATACACCCCGCCCCCCCCCCGTTTCCTTCCCTGACCAGCCTTTCCATGGCCCCTCCCACCACCACCACCCCCACTCCTGCCCGGTTTGGGCTCCCAGGATGCCCTGGGTGTGGATCCACAGTGCCTGCACCTCCCTGCACCGTGGCATCTACCGGGGGGTTTGGGGGCTCCCTGAGAACAAGCGCTGTGCCGAGTCATCAGCACTTCGATCTGGGGAGCACAGGTGTTACTGGAGACATGTGGAATCAATTAACAAATGAACACTTTTCCCACAGGTGAGCAGACGCAGGAGCGTCTGTTACCTGTTCTAGAAGGCACAAACATTCAGCTGTCCAAAAGCAGGGGCTGTGCCACCAGGAAGGTCTGGAGCCCACCCAGGGCTGCCGCCGGAGGCCCCCAGCTCCACACTCCCACACCCGGGAGGCCGGGCACGGAGAGGCCACCAGGGGGCAGTGCGGGAACACGGATGCTCATCCACCTGTCAGTACCTGCCTAGCCCCAAGCCCCTCCCTGCAGAAAGCTTCTCCTCCCAGCCGTCCAGCTGCTTCTCTGCACTGCTTCACAGAAGGAAACCAGGGCTGGGGGGTCGGGCAGATCCAAGATCACACCCCTGCTTTAATTTCCACCCTGGCTGTGTCAGTTTAGGCAAGTCCCTCCCCATCTCCGAGCCCCAGGCTTCCCACCTGCAGGGCTGCTGCGATGCCCCTGGGGACTCTGGAAATGGGAAACTGCCAAACCAATGGTCTCTGTCCATTGTCTGATTCCCAAATGACGCCACGTCAACCTGACTGTAGCTTTAGAGGGAAATGATGAAAATGCCAACCCCATAAGAAGGTTATAAAAAGCTCCGATTTAGTCTCTATTAAAAACATGAGCAGTTTAATGACTTTTCAAAGGGAAATGAGAGGAAATGGGAGCAAACGGCTCTGGGTGCCAATTGAATTAGGGACCCGGGGGCAGGGGAGGCAGTGTGGCCAGGAGGCCCCCTGCATCATCATTATAGACGCCACTTATCAGTCCCCAGACGGGGGAGGAGTCCCAGCCGTGCAAGACGGTTCTCAGCCTGTTTCTCATCTGGAAAACGCACACGATTCTGGGGTCTGAAAGATCGTCGGAGGAAGACGGGGCACGGCTAAGTCCTCACACAACGTTAGCTACTGTCATGGCAGCTCCTCGCCCCAGACAGCGACACAGCGAGCAGGTGCCGTCACGCCCATCTCAGAGAGGACAGGGCTGCGGGAGATGCAGGACCCTGCTCGAGGTCCAACACGGGGACCGGGGGCGGGGGACGCCGGAAGCTCCCTCTTTACCACACCCTGCGTCTACATTTCTCAAGCTCCCAGCAGCCCCTCAGGGGCCAGGGGCTCTGAGGCCTGACCTGCCGTCCAGTGGAGGAGGACACGTAGCCGGTTACAACTGCAGGGAGGAGGGGCTGTGATGGGGGGCCTGGGGAGCCGGAGGGAAACTGAGAGGGATCCCAAGCCAGCCTGGGAGCCCTGGACAGACCTCACGAGAGGTGGCCGCTTAGCCAGCCCTGAGGGACGAAGGCTGGTTACGGAGAGCGGCCTGCCAATCCCTAGGGACACGACAGGGAGAGAGCTAAGGACGGGGGTGTAAAGCCTGGCTCCGCCCCCGCTGTGTGAACTTAAAGCCTCGGTTTCTTCATCTTAGGAGCAGGGGACTTGGGAACCGTGAGATCATCAGTGAGAACACCTGGCTCCGGGTAGGAAGTTACAGCTTACAAAGTCCTCTCTCCTGTCAGGCTCCAAACACGTATTAAGCACCTCCTGCATGCCCACCCCGGATGCGGGATTATCGTGATCTGATTTCACAAAGATGCCTGGGTTCGAACTGCCGAGGGGCCT
>NW_011889761.1:31408-32636 GCF_000151845.1 Pteropus vampyrus
GCCTTTGTCATATCCTTTTGGTGAGAAGCAAGTCGCTAGGCCAGGCCACACTCAAGGGGACAGCACAAAGCACCTCTTCGCTGCACCCCACATGCCCCACCCCAGGGGCCAGCAGAACTCAAACGCTTCAGTACGAGCCGGGCCCAGGGCTGTGAGCACATCACTCCCGCCCAAGAGTCCAGGCCCCCCGGGGACGAACTGCACCCTGGACAGATGAGCAAGGCCCGGCTCAGAGGGAGCTTCCATGAAGGACAGAAATTACCATCGCTAGTTCCAATTACCAGCTGAGCTAATTGCAAAAGTAATTGCAATTGAAGGGCCTAATTACCAGGCTGGGCCAGAGAGGCGCCTTCTCCCCGCCTTTAGGGAGCCTCCTGCTGCCTCCCGGGGGCTGCGGGCATGCTGGGGATCCCATTCTGGAAGGAACAGGTCTGGCCTGTGTCCCAGAGACCAGAATGCCAGACACAGGCCCCAGCCTCCTCCCCTCAGAAGGCTCCCCAGCCCTGAGAGCAGCCCCTCTCCGGACACTGCCCCAGACCCCGACCCTGACCCTGACCTTCTCCTCTGCTACACACCAAGTGCCGGAAACTATGACCTCTTCCCACCGGCACTGGGACCTGGGACTTCGGCCTCGCCCGCCCCCAGCGTCTCTACCGGGCACGGTCAGCTCTGTCTGGCTGGACCGTGTCCTCTCAGGCACCTCTCATGTGCGGCCCAGCCTCTGCATCCCACCGCCCACCTGCAGGACCTTTCCTGGCACCTCCTGCCAGCAGCACCCAGGCCCGCCCAGCACACCCGGCCCGGCCCGGGGGAGCCCAGCACACGGCACGGCCTGGAGAGAACGAAGGGCAGGAAAGGAGCCCACAGAGGCTCAGCTGCCTTCCGCCCTCCACCAGGCGCCCTCCGACCCCCTGTCCACACCCCCAAAGTAGCCATCCTGGGGCCTAGCCGTCCATACACTGTCAGCATGGTCCACCGCCAGGAGGTGGGGCTGGGGCGAGGCTTGTACCGACCATGGAGTCAGGCGCCAACCCCCCAAGGTGTGATCTAGAAGGGGGCTGGGTGGCTCCCGGTGGGCACCTCACTCTGGGCCCATGGACCCCTCGCTCGTGGGGAGCAGCACAGCTGGAGGGCCCGCGAATGGCCTCCAAAGCATGGGGACTGTGGCGGGGGTCCTTCTGTCTGGCTCCAAGGGTTAAACTGGAAGAGCTCCTTGTCCCATAGAAGA
>NW_011889761.1:34467-36550 GCF_000151845.1 Pteropus vampyrus
GTAAGTGGGTAAGTGGGGAGCAGCCGGATAGCAGAGGGTTCCGCTGTGAGCCATGAGATTCCTCTGTCACCCTCGAACTCACAACATCACTCACGAGCGTGACGGGGCCTTTGTGCCGATGGGAGGAGCACCAAGGGGTGCGCACCAGCAGCCAGCCCGAGGCGATGCACAGATGCAGGAGCTGAGGATCGTACGGTGGGAAAGCCGGGGGCACGTGGGAATCGGGGAAGGCGTGAACCAGCCCAGAAGCCAGGGAGTTTGGCCAAGTTCACCAACATCTTCCAGAAGCAGGTGACCCCAAAAGACACCTGGCAGCGTCGCACGGTGGGACGGAACGAACAGGCAAGGAAAGGAGCGACGTGCTCGGGGTGGGGAGAGGGTCTGGCGGAGGAGGTGGCAGGGCGGGTGGGACTTGGCCGGGTGGAAAAGGAGGTGGCATTTCAGGCTGAAGGATCAGGGGACGTCTGCGTCTGGCTTCCCAGCCTGTCCTGGCTTCACGTGTTCCCACCCCTTGATTCTCCTCTGGGGATCCCCACTCTTGGTTCCATCCCCACTCTTGGTTCTTGTGGTTAACGTGGCGCCAACCCCACCCTCCTAGATGCAAGAGTGGGTTTACGACCCAGGCCTGGCCGGCTGGTCCACGCCAGCTCCCACAGGCATCGGCTTGATAAGGAACACATGCCCCCGTCAGCCTGGGACCTCCGCTGTCACGTCAGGAAGGGAGACTCTCCTCGTCCCCTGGAGCCGCTTGCAGAGGCCTGCGGGGGGAAGATGGCTGGCGAGTCCGGGGAAGGGCAGGGTGCTCACGGAGAGCAGGCTCACGGTGGCGAGAGACGCAGCTGTGCAGGCAGACGGTGCCCAGGTCACCGCCAGCCGTGACGTGAAGCCAAGCGCAGGCTGTGAGACGGGAAAGGGTTTTAAGCGGGGGAATGGTCTCGTCAGATACGTGTTTGTGGACTCACTCTATTTATTCGAATGTGTTTGAAACCTAGAAAGAATTCAAGGAGAAGGCGAGCCAGCCGGTTTTCTTCTGCCGCGCGAAGGTGCTACCCGAGGTACTGACTCTTCAGGAAAGGGAGCTGGCTGGATCTTGAGGGAGGAGACGGGCATGCGGGCCCAGCCGCCTGACATGCCAGCTAGTCGTGCTTCTGCAGAAATAGGCTCGGTGCTGTCTCTTTGTTCCATGTCGGTAGAAGAAAGACTATTCCCACTGCCCCCTGAAATCAACCCCCGGACACGCGTAAGTCCTTTGTCCTTGCCTCTGCCTGGGCTGAGGGAACAGGGGGCTGATTAAGCTTACAGACAAGAGGACCGGATAATGGAGATGTGTAAACATCCAGAATGACTAACCCACTCCTAGGTGAAATGAGTGGCCCTGATTCTCCACCCCTCTTTGTATCCAAGCCCTTTGTCATGGGAGGTCGGAATCCTTCTCACCGAACCTTCTCCCCTTCCCTTGACTTTGGCCTTGGCCACGAGACTCGCTTTCGCCAGCCCTAGGCCTCACGAGACCTAGGTGTCTCCACTTCCTGCATTTCAGCCACCGCCATGAGGACGGCGTGCGCCAGCAAGAAAGCAGTTGGAGGAGAATCGTCCCCGTCACTGCGCATCTTGTCAGCAGAGCCCGGGCCGGGCTGCGTGATGTGCAGGTCCCGCTGCAACATGCAAACGTGCATTTCCAACTGATCGGGCTTCGATCTAAATTAAGGTTTCTCCAAGAACGGTATGTGGGATGATTTCAGAGGTACGTGGAGGAGACTTACATGGTGCCGAATCGCATCCGAAGAAAGCGCCGCGTTTCTCATTCTCTTAAGCATCTGTCCCATCCCCTAGGGAGCCTCCGCCTGGTGCCGGTAGCTAGCTCGTTAGCGCTCTCATCCCTCCTGGTCATCCTCTGAATCAGGGAGAGAGCAGCCTTGTGCTCAGCGGCTCTGTCAGGAAATCCTGTCTCTCTGGCTTGGATAAGAGTGTTTGTTTCCATTGTATTTCTTTGAATGGTTTACCTTCTATTTCTGGTAAGCATCACGTTTTTCCATGTATGTCGGTGTTTTGTTTCCTTTTTGAATGCAATTGTTTATGTAAA
>NW_011889761.1:38580-40697 GCF_000151845.1 Pteropus vampyrus
TATTATTGTTATCATTAGGTAGTCCGACCCTTTTATTTGTCACGCTGGGAAATGGAGAACCGTACGGGGGAAGCATCTTGTCCAAGGTCACAGAGCCACTCAGCAGTGCAGGCGAGACTGGAACTCACATCTCTTCTCGCTCCAGAGGTCTCTCCCCTCTCCTGACAAGGCAGTGAGCCCCAGCACGAGGCAGGGTCCAGGGGCCACAGATGACCACGCCCCCCCCGCCAGGGACCCCCTGGCAGCGACCCCTTGTCTCAGTCTGTTCTGGCTGCTGTAACAAAGCACCACAGACAACAGACATTTGCTTCTCACGATTCCAGGGTCTGGAAGTCTGAGGTCGGGGTGCCAGCGTGGTCAGGTGAGTGTCCTCCTGTGGCCACAGAGTTCTTGTTGAGTCATCGCGTGGCAGAAGGGCGGGGGGATCTTCAAGGGCACCGATGCCAATTATGAGGACGCCACCCAAAGGCCCCGCTTTCTGACTCCACCATCTTGGGGATTAAGATTTCAACATATGCATTGTGGGGCGGACAGGAACATTCAATCTATAACCCCCTCTCCTGGGCAGCAGCTCAGTTAAACAATCTTTCAGTTTCGTTCCAAGTTCAGGATTCCATCACTCGTTCATGAAAGGGAAGGACCGGGGGACCCGTCCTCTCGCACCTGTGTGTCCCCGTTTCTGTTTCCATGATGCCTGTGAGTGTAACGATGTGGGACGGCAGTGAAGACGAGAGCGGGGAGAGAAAGCAGTCTACACCCCCGAGTCTGATCCAGACCTGGAACACAAGCACAGTGGGGTTACTGCCTGCTTCCTTCTGCCTTTGGGGTCTTTGGCCCACCTCCAACTGCCCCGTCCCTTCTGGGGAACAGGAAAGCCACGTGACATCAGGGTGGCTAACGCAGCCATGGAAGAGCATCTAGAGGTGTCTGATCCCGCCCAAAGATCGAAAGGGAAGACTGGAAGTCTCCAGAAGCCGGGCACCGACTGCCTCCCTGCCAGAGAAGTACTTTGCTGGCAAAACTTCATCAACATTTTCTTAGTGCTGTTATTAACGCAGCCAGCTTGCCCTAAGCTGATGAATTTTAAAAGAAGCATAAAATAATTTGGAAAAAAAAAAAAAAAAACCTGGAAGCTGAAAGAGTAGCGAATGCTTAAAAGCTTGGCTCATTTGAAGCTTGTCTCTGAAGCATATTAACCCGTTCACTGATTACAGGTTCTAAAAAAACAATTTATTAGCAGATTCCAAAGGCCATGTTAGACATTAAAATATCTCTGACCATTTAATTCTTACAAGAATGCTGTGAGGCATAACTCGGGCAGCTGGACCCACCCGTGGCCCGTGAGACTGTGCAGCCTCCACCGCAGGTCCAGCCTTGGGACTCAGCCAGGACAGGTGGCCCACTTAGCCTGCCCAGGGACAATCTCTCACGCTTGCCTGCCAGCCCTCGAATCTCCCAGCCTGGCGGACAGGGCCAGAAAGCTCTTTGGGGAAGGGGCAGGGGACACCACGGGGCAGCTGCTTGGGCCACCGTTCATTGACTTGGAGGGGCAGTTGGTCCTGGTGGCCCGCAACGCAGGACTAGAGACCACATGGAAGAGGCAAGATGGAGCTCCTCGGATCGGCGACCAGCAGAGCAGTCCCACTGGACGAGAATGCGTTTCCTGTCGCTGGAGGAACGCGAGCAGGGGCCAAACACCACCTTCCGGGGCGTCATCCTCGTCTTGGGTGACCGTGGCACTCAGCGGCACCCAGACAACGCTCTTTCCAGAACTCGTTACAACCAGCGGCGAGTTAGCATGTACCAAGCACCTGCCCTGCCAGGCCCTGCCCAGGCGCCCTTCCAGTCCGGACAGTTAGCCCACTGCCAGATGTTCAGAGAAGGTCAGTGGCTTGTCCAAGGTCACCTCCACCCAGCTGTCTCCCACACCTGTGCTTTGGCCACCCGGTCTCCTGCTTAAAATCGATCCCATTTGTGGAAAGCGATCTTTCCATAGGGAGGGGTCTCATCTCCATAATATCAAAAATCACCATTACTTATTGAAAGTTCGCTACATGCCAGGCACTTTGCAGATGTCACCTGAGTCAGTCAATCCAAATCATCTTTTCCCTTCGACA
>NW_011889761.1:43152-44293 GCF_000151845.1 Pteropus vampyrus
GAGCCCAAAGCCCTCCAGTCTCACTTCGCTGGGCTGCGGGAGAGGCTGACTCACCCCGCCCCCCAGATGACCTAGATCTAATCCAACAAGTATATCTCAACTCTGGGCCATGGCGATTGGTTCAGGCACAGGGACACAACCCTAAATGGGACCCATGACAGCCAGGAAAGAGTCTCTTCCTTCTGCTGGGCTGATAAAAGGAGATAATGTCACCAGCATCTCGCACCACGAGGGCGGAGCTGGTCTGAGAAGGGAGCCAATGTTGGGGAGGAGGCCAGCAAGGGGCAAACAGCAGGCTCCCTGGGTCCAGCCAGTCCCGAAGGAGAAGCCATTGGACCTGCATCCACCAATACATTCCCCTTTCCGCTGAGATAATTGTTTTTGTTTGTTTGTTTGTTTGTCACTGGCGCCTGAAGTAGTCATGGTGAGAATCGCTGAAGAAGCTGCTTGGGGTAAGAGTGAGACCCCCAGGCCAAGCCGAGTGACGCCCGGTTGCTAAGCCACCTGCTGCGAGAGGGGCCAGGCTCACTGCAGTCCCGCTTCTGCTGGGCTGCTTATGCGCGTTGGGGCCAGAACGGAAGTGGCAGAGCAGCGGACGGGCTGCCACCAGATCCCCCTTCTCACCTTCCCCCGTGCAGCGCCCAGCCTCACCTCTAAGTGAATGCTGACCAAGTATTTAGAAAATATTGATTTGAAAGGACCCAAAATATTAGCCTGCTTAAACGACCCACCTGTCTCCAGCTATAAAGTCCAAGTGCTATAAAGTCTGGGGACCTTGGACAAATCCCGCCCCCTCTCAAGGCCTCGGTTTTCTTATCGGTCAAGTGGGGACTCCCGTTTGCATCCTGCTGGTGCGGGAAGGGACACGTGAAGGGGCAGGACTTGACCGACCTGCCCTGGGGAAGGGCCAGGAAGCACGTGGACCCCTCCTTCCTTCTTGGGGGTCACCATCTTCCACTTTCAAATAAGCAAAGCTTTTCAGCTGGAAGATACATTTTTCTTCCTTTAAAAATGGAAGACACAAACGGAAATGTTTATAGACGAAATGCTACATTGTCTCGGATTTGCTTCAAGATCATGTGGAAGACAGAGAGCAGGTAGAGCTATAGAGCAAACAAGACTGGCCAGGAGCTCTTGAAAC
>NW_011889762.1:0-4201 GCF_000151845.1 Pteropus vampyrus
GGTCGGGGTGGAGACACGGCAGGGCTCGGCTCACGCTCCAGGCCAGGGCTGTGTGAGGGAGCCACGCGCAGTGAGCCTCCTCCTGTGGCCTGGCCCTTCTCCTCGCCCGCATGCTCCGGCATTTTATTCACCCGTTCCTTTTCCCAGGGGGCCGGACACGGCAGGGGAGGGCGCCCTTGTCACAGAATTGCCGGCTCGCCGTCGGTGACTCACGATTGTGACGCCATTGTCACCCGCGTGCAGGCGACACGCAGCGGGTGAGCACAGGTGTGCCTCTGCTCGCTCAGCAAAGCCCGTGGGGGCCGTGCCGGAGGCGGGGCCGTCTGGGGACGTCCCGCGAGCCCAAGGCTTCGCCAGCAAGGTGACCGAGTTCACGGGCGGCCACCAGAGCGTGCTGAGTGAAGAAGGAGGACAGTCAGAGGGCACGTGGTCTCGGATGTCCTTACCCTGTGCTTCGGGTGTCCCGGCCGAGGTAAAGTGCGGGCATTAGGGGTGCACTCCTTCTCAAGCTCATGTTTTCTGGAAGATCGTTCAGCCTGCGATGGTGCCACATCTCGTGGTGGCTTCTCTCTCTCAGAGCACAGGGGGGGCCTCAGGGGCACGTGTCGGACGTCCTGTGATTTCACAGCCTGCTGAGAGCAGCCGCGATGCTCATTACCGGGGGGACGCGCTTCGCAGCCCCGTGTTCCACGATCCTGGTCCATGCAGCAAGCTCGATTCCTCGCCCCCCGCCCCGCACCCCGTGTGCAGGGCAATACTGTTAACGCACGTCGAGAAATAACTGTAGAGCCCCGCGTCGCACGGCATCCGCTCACGGCGACGTCTGCAGCTTTGGCACGGACCCGAACCGTGCGTGCGGCCACCGTCCCGCTGTGACCCCGGAGACCGTGGCCGCTGCTCCTTTGCGTGCGGCCGTGCGTGTCCGTCTCTGCCCGTCCGCCCCTCCGGCCTCCACATCGAGGCACAGAACCCCTTCCGTCTCCGCAGACGGCTCCTCGCGCTGGACCCCTTCGGTGATTTCTCTGTCCCTAGCTCACATTACGAGATGGGACACTGTGTTTCCTTCACACCTGGGAGACCGTCCTTCGTGAATCATTAACTGCACACGGATCCGTCTCGAGCACTTGGGCATCTCTTCTTCTGTGCTCGTGGGACTTTGTCCTTCTGTATCGGATCCTGGACCCAGCCCCTTTGTCTCTCCCTGCGACCTGGGCTGCCGCTGACCCTGCAGCGTCACGCTGCACACCTGAGCCACCTGAGCACACCTGAGCCACCTGAGCATACCTGAGCCACCTGAGCACACCTGAGCCACCTGAGCACACGTGACCACAGATGAGCCACCCGAGCACACATGAGCCATCTGATCATACCTGAGCCACCTGAGCACACCTGAGCCACGTGAGCACATGTGAGCACACCTGAGATACCTGAGCATACATAACCACACCTGAGCGCACATGACCACAGATGAGCCACCTGAGCCCACATGAACACACCTGAGCCACCTAAGCACATGTGATCACAGATGAGCCACCTGAGGACACCTGAGCCATATGAGCGCACGTGACCACAGATGAACTACCTCAGCATACATGAGCACACCTGAGCCACCTGATTACACCTGAGCACACCTGAGCCATCTGAGCACACCTTAGCATACCTGAGCCACTTGAGCACACATGACCACACCTGAGCCACGTGAGCACACATGACCACACATGACCACACGTGAGCACACTTGAGCCACCGGAGCACACCCACAGGGTGGAATCCGCCGCTCTGAGCCGCCGCCGAGCCTGGGGACGACACGGTCATCTGGGTGTACGTTGCCCAGTGCAGAAGTCAGCCAGGCTTGTCGCCCTCGGGGGCCCCCGTGGAAACCGAGGGAGGCCGCGGCACGCGGAACGCCGGCCCCCGCCGGTGGCCGCCAGCAGCCTGCTTCCCCTCCCCCGTGTGCGCCTGCTCGGTGCCGTCCCTGTGCATCCGCGTGCTCGTTCCCACGTTCCACCCGTGCGGGCTGCAGAGGCCACTGGGAGGGGCGGGACGGAGCAGGAAGGAGCCATGAAAGGAAAATACGGGATGACAAAGATGACTCGAGGACAGACCGAGGGCAGACAGGTGCGCTGAGGGTGGGGACAGCGATAGTCGCTCAGACGCCGGGCACGTTCGCGAGAGTCGCCTCCGCCAGCTCACGTCCTCTGCGAACCTCAGACCGGGACGGATCTGCACACGGGCTTGGCAGGTGCAGGTCGTTAAGGGCCGAGCAGAGTGGAGTGGACACGCGTGGGCCCCAAACCCAATGCCACGGTGGACAGCGGACAGAGGGGCAGCACGTGGTCATATGACTCTCGAAAGGACACACACCGCGTTGTAGGGGTTCCGCCCTCTCGTCCTCACCTGGTCCTGATCACCTCTCAAACAGCCACCTCCGCTGACCTCCCGTGTCGGGTTAGGGCTGCGACATGCACATTTGGGGGAGACCCAGACTTTCGGCTGACAGCCTTCGGTCGCCTGCCTCCCTTCCCGTGACTGGGTCCCTTCTCGGTGGAGGCGGCCACCCCCAGAGTAGGTGCACCCGGCCACACCCTGCCTCCCTTAGTGGACGTCCTCAAGCTCCCCGTGTGTGGGGCCAGCCTTCCCTGGCCCACTGTGGGTCGGCCACCTGCACGAAGACGTGATGTCGGTCTCACACCTGCTTCCTGTGGCTCATGGTGACTCAGCCGAGCTTCTATGGGCACAGGAGCCAAGGCGTGGGTTGTGTGTGCTGCGGTCTGGGCGTCCACGAGGGCAGCCGCCTGCAAGAGGGGCCCCGGGAGGGTGACGCCGTCTCAGCTGGCACGGGAGGCGCCTCATGAGGGGACAGCGCCGACGTCCTGCCCGCCTCGTGGCTGAGAAACAGTTCGTGCGGAGCCGAGTCCGCGTCCCGCTCCGTCCACGTGTTCTGTTCGTCATTTAGAGAAACAGTCTGACGACCGGGCAGCTCGAGCCACAGACACCGATCCGTCCCCGTCCTGGAGGCGGACGTCCGAGATGCAGGTGTGGGCGGGGCCGGTCCCTCCTGGGGCCTCTGCTGGGCATGTGGACGCCATCCCCTCCCCTGTGCTCACGTGGTCCTGCCTTGTGTCTGTGTCCTCATCTCTTACAAGGACACAGTCCCGTGGGATCAGGGCCACCTCCTTGTTCCTCCATCCCGTCTGCAAAGACCTGACTCTGCATCCCGCCACGTTCTGAGGTCCTAGAGATTGAGACCTCCACGTGAACTTGGGGTGTGTGTGCGTGTGTATGTCTGTCTGTCTGGGGACACAGGCTATGCGTCTCTCTGCCTGCCCTTCGTCACTGTCACGTGAAGGTGTCGTGACCGGTGTCCAACTGCTGCCCCCAGACCCCGTCCGTTCTGAAGGCTCCGTGGTCATGCAGACGGCAGGTGCGTGGACACCTGCGTGTCGCTGGGCAGCACGGCCACTTCCGAGGGACGCTGTCTTCAGCTCCCGGTTCCCGTGTCTGCGGTCGCCCTTCTGGAATATTCCGTGGGTGTCCTTCACGCTCTCGCGAGAGAGGCCCCATCTGGTGCGATGTCCGTGTGGCCTTGGGCTCCTCCGTGTCCCGCAGCCTCCGTGACGGTGGCCACGCAGCTCCGTCAGCTTTTTACAGCAACAATTCTTGTTCGATTGCGCTCAAATCTGTAGAACACAAAAGTCACCATCCGAGCCTTTTTTCCGTGTATGCATCAGTGGCATTACGGCCACCGTCACTGCTGCTGGAACCCCGTGCCCAGCCGGCAGCCGCTCATGTCCCCTTCCGTCCCCAGCCCAGCTGGCGGCCTCGAATCGCCTTTCCGCCCCTACGAGCTCACGCATGCTGGCCATTCCCTGCCAACGGAGTCGGCAGTGTTCATCCCCGGGGGGAGAGTGGCTGCTGTCACGTGGCCTGACGTGTCCCCACCCCCGTGTCCTCCCGTCTCCGTGCGCCTGGCGGGGGTGCGGGCTGAGGGCGTGGGTTCCGCATCCTGGGGGTCACGCTGCCTCCCCCCGGCTTTGTGCCCTGGCTTCGTGGGTCACCCTCACCGCATGTAAGGCCAGCTGATTAGCCTCTGCAATTGGCACCTTGAAAGTCAGTCCCCGCCTTGGCCGTAAACGAACTGCGGGACTCGCCTGAGGACAGCCTGGAGGGCAGGGTCACGCGGGCAGCTGCGGGCAGCTAC
>NW_011889762.1:4251-4649 GCF_000151845.1 Pteropus vampyrus
ACCTTAGAATGTGTTACAGCATATATTACAATATGATAAATACTATATGTAACGTCGAACACATATACATTGTAAAGCCGGACACTTCTTTTAGAATCTCTATTAGGATATATATTACACATTATAAGATGTATCAGAACGTGTCATAAGGGAGACTACAGACTGTAATCATGCATTGCACACGCAAACGTTGTAACGTCTGTGCCGGCAACTGCACACTTCGATTTTAATGGTAACTCCGTGCTCTCCTGTATCCATACACGTGTAACCACACGCGATAACACACGCGCCTCCACACACGGACACCGACTTTCACGCACACAAATACCGACCCAGGCGCATCCTCTTTGTGAAGGAAGCGCCGGCGGCTTCATGCCGCAGGGCGATGTCCCCCTCGC
>NW_011889762.1:4699-5483 GCF_000151845.1 Pteropus vampyrus
GAAAGTCAGTCCCCGCCTTGGCCGTAAACGAACTGCGGGACTCGCCTGAGGACAGCCTGGAGGGCAGGGTCACGCGGGCAGCTGCGGGCAGCTACCGTCCAGCCCGGCGTCGTCCTTGGCAGCCGCAGCGACCTGCATCAGTGCAGAAACCACGGTGCGGGTCATGCGTAGCCACGGGTGTGGCCGTAAACGTTGGCGTGTGTGTGGGCGCACCGATCCAGTGAATGCGGGCGCTCACATCTTCACCCGGTCCCGCCTCGTTGGAGCCGTGCACGCGGACTAATTGCCACCTCTGTGGTCCCCTCCCCCGTGCCAAGCACGCAGAACCGGCTCTCCCATTACGAGGGAGCCCCAGGCACGAAGCTCGTGTCCGCCTGGCGGACGCAGACAAAGGAGTCTTGAGCTCGCCGGGTGATAACACGGCGACATTTTTTGGGCGACCTTGGCCGGCCCGTGTTTTCCAAGACGCCTCGTGCGAACACCATGAAGCCGACAGCCTGGGCACCGCTGAGAAGCGCCCCGTTCCAGAAGCATCTCGCCGGCACTTCCCAGGCCCCCCTGTCCTGTCAGCTGCTCCCGTGGCGTCTGCGAGACCCGCCCGAGTCTTCACACCCCACGTGCAGCAGCAGCGCCGTGCAGGCTGCACCCACTGGGTGCTCAGACGATCGAAAAACGACCCACTTTCGACCGGTGCCTCTCGTCACTGCCCCACGTCCATAGACGCTAAGACTGTGACGCTGGCTTTGGAGAGAGAGGAGAAAAAGCAGCTTTGAACTGCGAGTCG
>NW_011889762.1:5533-5872 GCF_000151845.1 Pteropus vampyrus
AGGACAGGAAGAGTGACCAGTGAGAACGTGGGACGTCCAAGGACGCTACGGCTGCGGCTGCGGACACACACGGGGTCACTTTGCTGTGCATCTAAACGGACGCACATGGCCCGCGACACAACCGGGGGACAACGCACATCGCCGCGTGTCTGACGTGCACACGTGTCTGGGCGCCCCGCTCCCCACCGTCCCCGCTGTGCTCGGGACAACGGCGCAGCGGGTCGCAAGCCCTGCACTTGGGCGGTGTCTTCCATCCGTGTCGCCTTAATTTTCCTTTTTTACATTTTAAACGGCTGTTCCGAAATCACTGTGGAAGCACAGGAAGCCGCAAAGAAACTC
>NW_011889762.1:5922-8380 GCF_000151845.1 Pteropus vampyrus
TGTGACGCTGGCTTTGGAGAGAGAGGAGAAAAAGCAGCTTTGAACTGCGAGTCGCCCGGGAAGGTGACAGGAGGCAAGGCTCAGATCTGTGTCGCTGTGCAGGGTGAAGGAGGGTTAAGGGGTGCTGGCACCCGCGTCCCTGGACAGAGAGGCCGCGCCCCATCGTAGAGGGTTCTCGGGTTCACCTCGAGTCATACTCATGTTCTTGGGGAGAGCAGTTAAAGGTTCCAAGTACAACTACTCAGAAGTCCTGCGATTTTTGCTTCTGGGGCTTGTCAGCAGCAGGCTGGACGCCGTTCGAGCTGGTTCTGCAGCTCTGCTGGCCTCGGCCACCCCACGTACCCTCTTGGGAGTTAATCCTGCTTTTCCCACCGGGCCCCAGACCCAGGAAATGGCCTCAGAAAACCCCTCGGAAAAGGCGCACGGCCCTACGGATGATCGCAACCCGACCCTCATACATCGAGCGGGACTCACGCGTGGGCCGTACGTCAATTCTCTTCAAATTGTCGGCTCGGAGATGGTTTTGATGACATTTTCATGACTCAGGCAAGAGGTGGGGCTGGCGGCCTCTGAGGGTGCTTTGAAAAGGGTTGGCCACGCATTTGCTGAATCACGGTCTCAGGGGCCATGTCTGCAGAACAGCAGCAAAGGGCCGGGCGTGGCCGGCGAGACCTCGGTCTCCTTTGAGATGCTTCTGCGTGTGGCTGGCAGCTAGAAGTGGCACCCAGGGTGCGTGTGAGCGTGCATGCCTGTGGCTGTCCAAGCTCATGCTGGGGGCTCGCGGTTTCAGGGAGAAAGAAAGGGGTCCCGAGCCGTCTTACCTTAGGGGACAAACATAAGGAAATTAGTCCACAGAGATTTAAAAAACACAGCTTGTAGTGACGGTCTCAAAATCGAAGCTCAGCTCTGTTGGGTTTCTCCTTATGGGCGGTGGATTCCATTGACCATGACACCTTGAGGGAAAAGACTAATTTACATTAAAAAAAAAAAGATCAGAAACAACTCAGGGTCACGTGGGTCCTTGAACAGAGTGGACACTGGACGTGATTTCAGTGAGGAAGATTTTTCTGTAGTTCGTCCTCGAACGTGTCGCGTTTCATGTGGATGGCAGGTTCCGGGAAGTTTGCTGCCCTGACCATTTCAAAGAACCAGCTTCTGTTGTGTTTCGTTGCTGTTTTGATGCGTCGTTTTCAATTTCACCGATTTCTGCTGTCATTTCTACGTCTCGCCTCCTGTCTGCATATAAGGTAACCTGGTAATAAAAGGCCAAAGGGACAGGTGACAGGCGAGTGTCTGAGATCACGGAGAACGGCTGTTGGGGACACGCTGACTCCGGCAGAAGCCCAGACAGGGTCCCGAACGTGACTCTGTCCTGCTTCACTATCGCGAGGGTTTGAGACTGAGATGTGCGACTGGATGGAGACTTCACGTCTGTGCGGGCGGAACCTGCGTCCTGGTGTAGTGGGCAGTGGCGTGTGTCCGTTCCCACTCCGCACACACAGCCGGAGCAGCCGCAGGTGCGCGTGCCGTCGGACCGGCTGTGGCAGATTGCGTGACCGCCCTTCTGCAGGCTTCCGATTTCGGCAAATCCTCGGAGGCTGGCCGCCACCACGCCGCATGGGATGGCAGTGTCCTGGTCCGCCACCTGGCGCCGTGTCGGGCGAGCCGCACGGGCCGTCCCCACGCCAGATGGGGCTTCGTAAATCGTCCCTTTGAGGTGCCTCTGGTGAGGAAGCACACGGACGGCCACCCCGTGCAGACCTGAGCGATGGAGACTCAGCCCAGGCCAGGAGCACGGGACGTTGTTAAGATGCCTCTCCGGGCCCCTGCAGACCCTTCTGGCGACGCCGTCGGACTCCGACGGAGGGAAGTCGGTCCTGCGGGGTAAGCTGGGTGCGCCGAGGACGGGCAGGCAGCTGTCTGCGGGAATCACCAGTTTGCTCTGTGTCTGTGAGCCGGTCGGGCGCGGGATCAAACGGGGTCAAACGGGGAGGGTTTCTCAAGCACCAAGGGGCAGTCATGGGATGAGATGTACAGGGGACAGTGTCGATAACTCGGTAACAAGTGCGTGGTGCCAGGCGGGGCCTGGGCTCACTGCGGACAGTTCCCTTCGCGAGTGGCATAGACGCCGAACCACTGTGCTGCTCACCAGAAACCGATGTGAAATCGTATCGAATGTCAACAGAAACGCAGAAAAAAGCGGCTTAAAAAAGCCCCTTGTCCGCGGCTGCCACATTCTGGCCGTCGGATTGGGGGGTCGGATAAAGGAATATGCTGCCCTTGAGGGGGTGGGAGGGTGTGCACCAGGGAGGCCGCTCAGCATCCTGTGATGCACGGCACCCCGTCCAAGTCAGCGGGACCGACCACCTGTTAACTCTGTCTGTCTATCATCCATCTATCTATCTATCTATCTATCTATCTATCTATCTATCTATCTATCTATCTATCTATCTATCTA
>NW_011889762.1:8430-9825 GCF_000151845.1 Pteropus vampyrus
GGCGGCAGCCGTGAGGGCCCTTGCGAACCCCACCGAGGCCAGTACCCCTCTGCCCCGCGACCGGAGGCTCCGGCGTGGACTTTGGACGCAGCCGCGACAGGGGGACAGTACCCCGTGCCCTTACGGGTGGGGAGCGGGGAGGGCGTGGGATGGATTAGACAAGTCCCGACAGCGCCCTGCTTTGCACTCCCGTGCACCCCAAACTTGGCGTGCTTTCCTCAGACACTCACTTTCTTTTGTCCTCTGCCTTTGAACTTGACTCCAACTGGGCAGCTGGAAAACTAGGTTTCCCGTTCCTTGGGCGCCGGATCCCCGCACGTGGGCACTGAATTCAGGCCGCCGCTTCTTAGCAACTCTTTGTCGTCAAGGGGGTCGGTGCCCGCGCGCTGCTCAGTCAGGAAGAGGGAGCAGCCTGCGGATATGCCCAGGGTGATCCCCAGCTGGGCGTGGAGGACTTTCCGGGGACCCCCTCCCAAACCAGGAAGGGATCCCCCTCCCAAACTACGAAAAGAGGAACTGGCAGATAGTGGGCTCCTGGTAATGGGACTCGCAGGCAGGGACAGAGGGGCGTGGGTTCGTCCAGCCCTGGGAGAGGCGGCTTCTCCCTTCCCTCAGTGGCCTCGGTGCCCACGTGTGGCTGGGTGACAAAGAGTCAGCAGGGAGCCCGGTTGGGGAGGGCAAGGGAGGCACCTGCCGGCTCCTGCTTCCTCGTCTGTGTCCCTAGTGCTGTCTCTCTGTCCCTCTCTTCCCCCTCCTCCCTTTCTCTCTGTCTGTGTCTCTCTGTCCCTCCGTCCCTCCCTCGGAGAGGCGGTGCTGGCTGATTGGAAAGCCGGGGTGTTCTGCAGGGCGGCGGGCGTGGCAGAAATGCAGGCCACTGGAGCTGCATAGTAGGTGGAAACACAGAGGCCATGGAAAGTTGCTGGGGCTCCGCGTCCCTTGGCACACGGCACCAGGCATTGTGTTCTGTCCGGGCTCACGCTCGGCTCTCTTGTCCGAGGACCGGGGGGCCACGGCGTCCGGTTCGGGCAGACGGGTGGGTTGCGGACGCGAGCTCGTCCGGTGCCCTGTGGACGCTGCTGAGTGGGCATGGCTGCCAGCGAGCCACGTCATTCTTAAAGATAGAATGTCACCGCCCGCCCCCCACCCCCACCCCAGGGACCGACTGGGCTGGGCTGGGCTGGGAAGGGAGACCTTTCCTCTGGTCCTCTTTGCCTGTCCATAAAGAAGATGCTCATTCCTGAGGGATAACTTCCTGTGGGCTGCAAGGGTGTGAGGGCACGGCTGAGTGGCTCGGGTTCCGGGGCTTGGACAGGCAGGGGACAGAGACCAGACTCGTGTGCACGCGCCCCTTCAAACGGAGGCTTTCTACAATCTCTTACCCCGACTCCTTTCTGT
>NW_011889762.1:9875-12395 GCF_000151845.1 Pteropus vampyrus
TGTCTATCATCCATCTATCTATCTATCTATCTATCTATCTATCTATCTATCTATCTATCTATCTATCTATCTATCTAACTAGCTGTGTCATCTATCTATTATCTATCTATCTATCTATCTATCTATCTATCTATCTATCTATCTATCTATCTATCTATCTATCTATCACCTATAATGTGTCATCTATCTATCTATCATCTATCTGTCATCTGTCTATCATCTGTAATCTATCTATCTGTCATCTATCTATCTGTCTAACTAGCTGTGTCATCTATCTATTATCTATCTATCTATCTATCTATCTATCATCTATCTATCTATCTATCTCTCTATCTCTCTCTCTATCAGCTATCTATCATCTATCTATCATCTATTATCTATCTATCTATCTATCTATCTATCATCTATCTATCTATCTCTCTATCTCTCTCTCTATCAGCTATCTATCATCTATCTATCATCTATCTATTATCTATCTATCTATCTATCTATCTCTCTCTCTATCTCTATCAGCTATCTATCATCTATCATCTATCTATTATCTATCTATCTCTCTCTATCTCTATCAGCTATCTATCATCTATCTATCATCTATCTATTATCTATCTACCTATCTATCTCTCTATCTCTATCAGCTATCTATCATCTATCTATCATCTATCTATCTATTATCTATCTATCTATCTATCTATCTATCTAACTAGCTGTGTCATCTATCTGTCATCTATCTATAAATTTATCATCTATCTATCTACCTTCCTATCTAACTAGTTCTGTCTGTCTGTCTATCTGTCTATCCGTCCATCCATCTATGTACATGGCTGTCTGCGTGTCTGTCTCTCTGTCTGTCGATCAGCTATCTATATCTGTTATTGATGTGCTTCTCAACCAAGGGTGCTTCTGTCCCCCAGGGACACATGACAGCATCTGGAACCATTTCGGTCGTCACAGCTGGGAGGATGGGGTGGTGCTCCTGGCCACCCGTGGATACGGGCCCCGGACCCATCAGCTCCCCGCCCTCCTGCACCCTGCAGCCCCACATGCCGCCGCTGCCGAGGCTGAGGAAACCAGACCCAACGGCTCGTAGGTCTCCTGTCCCGTGGGGGCGGGGGCTGCTGGCACCTTACGTCCCGTCCTGCGTGCAGGGTAGGACCGCGTGTTGACCTCGGCCGGCGTGTGCCGTGGACATTGAGAGACCAGCTCTGCTGTTCTTGGTGACGTCTCTGCCTAGGGCCACCGCTGCTGCAGACGCCATGCGGGGCGGCCACCAAGGCAGAGCAAGAAGCCCAGGCGTGTCTCCTGCACGGCATAGACAGTGTGCGTGTGTGTGTATGTGTGTGTCTCTGTGTGTCTGTCTGTGTCTGTGTCTCTGCGTGTCTCTGTATCTGTGCGTGTATCTGTGTGTGTGTGTGTCTGTGTGTGTGAGTCTCTGGTCTGTGTCTCTGTGTGTCTCTGTGTCTCTGCGTGTCTCTGGTCTGTGTGTCAGTGTGTCTCTGTGTCTGTGCGTGTATCTGTGTGTGATTATTTTCTTTGTATCTCGGATGAGGGAGAGCCTAGTTTAGTAAATAGCTTCTGTACAGAAGAATTGTGATCCGAAATAGCTTTTATTTTTATCTTTCAAAACTGGAGAACGTGAAATGGAATGTTCTGTGATTCAACAAGATTTTGAGTTAACTGTTTTTTTTAAAGCTGTCTAGACAAGCGAAGTCACAAAATTAACCCCTTTCCCCCCAGTGCTGAGTGAATTTGCTTGTTTATTCAGCTGAGCTTTGCATAAGTACTCCAAGTTTTCCTTTAAAATATCTTTATAAGATTAGCCAAAACACATTTGTTTCCGTACATCTAGATTAGTGAGGTAAGATACACATACTGTAAGATTTTAAAGGGTCTGAGTCAGGTTTTTCTTTAAAGTTTAATCAGAGAGTGAGCACAGAGTCTTAAAAATACTTTTTAAATTCCGTTTTCCCCATTACACATAAGTTTGACTCTACTTGTGTGTAGCAATAATTTCAAAACCTGACTTTTCAAAGGAAAACTGGATGCCTTAGACATTCATTATTTCATACACTGTAGTTTAGGATGTTTTCCGACATTACCACGAGAGGCCAAAAGCCAAGGAAAATAACTGAGTTTTGCAATGATAATTTCGCAATAATTACGCAGTGAATCATTTTCATTTCATTGCTCAGTGTAACTTAACCTTTTCGTTTTTGATTCTATAGATGAAGCGTTTCGATCGCGCACACTAAGAGGTGTAAGAACCTGGCGCACTGAGGTGTATCTATCTGTGTTCTCATCACGGCTGCCGTCCTCAAAACACGCGTCCACGTTCACATCCGTCACCTCTCCCGTTTTTCTCGTGATGAGAACTTTCACAATTTACTCTCGTAGCGACTTTCCCTGTTTTAAGGCTTTCTGTTATCCCTTTTTCTTCTGCGATGACCGTTGGCGTTCGCTGTCATTCTGTGTTAGTGCCGGTGGCTAGGCGTTTACAGAGCTGACGAGGGGACCCTGGCTGGT
>NW_011889762.1:13098-14704 GCF_000151845.1 Pteropus vampyrus
GTGCTGGCCCGGAGCCCTCTCAGGCGAGGCTCAGAGACAAGTACCCAAAACGCAAAACGGTGTCCAGCCGACACCCTCGGCGGTGAATGGAATGGCTTCCTGGCTGTGGGTCGTCGACGGCGGCACTTAAGGAGGACGGGACCAGGGACAGGAGGAAAGGTCCAGACACACAGCCTCGTTTCCTCGCTAGACCCTTGGGGTGTGGCAAGGCTGTGGATTTCATAGCCATCTATCTACCTGTCCTGGTGCAGACGGGCGTAGCACGTGAGCCGAGAAGGGGGTCGCCCGAGTCCGCAGGTCAAGAGCAAACTCAGAACTTGGACCACACGCAGCCCGTGTCGCGATGTGCGTGCACGGGCGCGCGACGGAAAGACTCAGCGACGGGCTGGTGGAAACACGTACCCTGTGCCCGCTCGCCCTTGGCGGAGCGCTGCCCCTGCGTCCTCTCTCTCTCTCTCGGCCTAAGTGTAGGGACCAGGTGACCCTTGACTCAGCAACACTCTATTTCCGTCTCCGAAGGCGCTTTTCCTGAGCGGCTCCCTCGCAAGCGTGGGAGGCACAGCTGTCTCTGCGTCTGTGCAGACCGCTTCCTCCTCCTGCGACCTTGAAATATTCATGATGGAAAGGTCTTTTCGAAGCCAAGGTCACGCGTCTTTGCGTGTCCTTCCCCCCCGGCCCCCCGCCCGCCGTACCGTGAGCTGCCACATCTATTTCCCGGCGTGGGTCTTTCCATGGATAGAAAATCCTAAAAGCAAAAAAAAAAAAAGTGTCGGTTGCGTAGAGGTTGGTTTTGTGTGTGTGTCACCACGTGCGACTGCAAACTCTAGAAAAACACAGAAAAAAAAACTAGGACGCCGCTTGTTGTGTGCTTGGCGGGGGCAGGGGGGGGGTCTCTGTCCTGCTGCCGCCGACCTGGAATTTCTGTTCCCTCCTTGCTCATCCGGCGGGCTGGCCTCTTCCCAGCCGGGGAGCCCGAGTAGTTGACCCTTTTCTACGTTTTTGTCCTCAGAAAGAAGAAGACCCTTACCCCTGCCATCCCCGTTAGACCCATAGGGACAGAAAAGGCAGCGGCCACCCGTGCATGTGCACAGCGCCAGGCACCCCAGACTAACGCTTCTCTGTCCACACCTTTTCTCTTCCCCGGCCCCCGATCAAAGTCCTTTGAACCTGTGACGCCAGCGTGGCATGGGGCGAGTGTCACCCTGCGCGCCGTGTGGGAGGCGGGCTCCCCGCCCCGCCGTGAGGAGGGGGCCGGAGGGCGGGCGCGGGGAGGCAGAGGGGACATTTCGGGTGACGGCGTCCAGCCCGGGTACAGGGACTCCCTGCCATATTCCTGCCGTTTGCGTCATAAGCGGTTTCTGCTCGCCCCGGGCACATGCTGCAAGGAAGCCACACTGTCGCTTGGTGGCCTCGGCGTCTCACGGAGGGTCGTGCGCCCTCGTACGCTGCCGGGGCGACGGGACCCACTTCTGCAGTGTGCGTGTGCTCTCTGCCGGCTTCTCCGCCCGTTAGGGGCCATTTCGGAGGCAGGTGGTCGTCTGCGTACGGACGGGGGGTGACGTGGGAATTCGGTCAAGAGACCCAGAGCCGGCGCCCGGCAGCCCCC
>NW_011889762.1:15426-17061 GCF_000151845.1 Pteropus vampyrus
CCCCGCCCCGCCGTGAGGAGGGGGCCGGAGGGCGGGCGCGGGGAGGCAGAGGGGACATTTCGGGTGACGGCGTTCCGCCCGGGTACAGGGACTCCCTGCCATATTCCTGCCGTTCGCGCCATAAGCGGTTTCTGCTCGTCCCGGGCACATGCTGCAAGGAAGCCGCACTGTTGCTTGGTGGCCTCGGCGTCTCACGGAGGGTCGTGCGCCCTCGTACGCTGCCGGGGCGACGGGACCCACTTCTGCAGTGTGCGTGTGCTCTGTGCCGGCTTCTCCGCCCGTTAGGGGTCATTTCGGAGGCAGGTGGTCGTCTGCGTACGGACAGGGGGTGACGTGGGAATTCGGTCAAGAGACCCAGAGCCGGCGCCCGGCAGCCCCCGGTTCAGCCTCGCTCGCTTTCCCCGCAGGCACCGGCACGTTCGGCCGCGTGCAGCTGGTCAGGCAGAAGACGGCCGAGCGCTTCTTCGCGCTGAAGGTCATGAGCATCCCGGACATCATCCGCCTGAAGCAGGAGCAGCACGTGCACAACGAGAAGGCGGTCCTGGAGGAAGTCAGCCACCCGTTCCTGGTCCAGCTGTGAGTCCCGCGTCCGGGCCCCCTCCCCGCGGCCGCGTCCTGGGACCCCGAGCGGGGTGCGGCCGGTCCCGGCTTGGCGTTCGCGGTGCGCACGTGAGCCTCAGACCCGCTTTGAGGACACTCCGGGGATGCGCCGGGGTCCGGCCCTGCCGGCGGGGCTCTGCGGAGGTGGCCGACCCCAGGCTGGCCCCTGGACGCAGGGACTGTCTCTGGAAGTGCCCGCCCGGGGCACGGTGGCCTTGCCGGAGACTTTGTCACCCCCGGTCCCTTCAGCAGCTCCTCGGGGAGCCTGCCCGGCTGGTTTCTGGGGACCTCAGCCCCCTTCTGAGCTTTCTGCTCGGGCTTCCAGTGGCCGTTAGATGTCACATGTAGACACAGCACAGGACCGTCCAGTGGAAGGTCCAGTAGCGACTGGACGAATGTCGCCCACCTGTGACCTCACACAGTGAGAGCTGCCAGGGACTGCGGTGCCCTGAGCTGGCTGTGCCATCCAGGTCCATTCCCAGTTCGTTCCCACTTCGTCCTGTTCAGGCTGCCCCACGTCCCCTGCCCACCCAGGTCCCCCGTCCGCCCTGCTCCCCGCCCTCGGCTCCCCCTGACCTTGCCCTGCAGCCTGACATTGTGCCCCCCACGGCCGCGCTGGTTCCCCCCACCCCCCCCTCCAGGGACCTGCGCGTCTCCTGCCAGGGGCTCGTCGGGGACTCAGCGTGTCTGCCGGCCCCTGTCTGCGCCCACACAGCGTCCGCCCGCGAAAAGCCCCAGCAGCAGAAGGCGGGGGTGTGGGGGGGTGTCCCCGTCATCGCTCCAGGGCCTGCGTCTGTCAAGAGCTCCGATGCAGCACATGAAACCAGGTGCACAACGGGGCTCACGGGTCCCGCGAGACGGCAGAGATCCAGGCAAATGACCCTTAAAATGGATGCTTTAAAGGCCTAATAGTGATATGAATTTCCACGTGAGCCTTGCTCAAAAATTATGGAAAGAGAGTTTGCACGCCCCGTATTTGCTTGGGCTGCTGTAACCAAGGACCCCACAGTGTGTGGCTTCAACAGTAGTTTATTC
>NW_011889762.1:18138-22349 GCF_000151845.1 Pteropus vampyrus
GATGATAGATACATAGATAATTGATGAAAAATATTCATGGTAGACAGATAGATGATGATAGATGATAGATAAATAGGCAGATAGATTATAGAAAGATAGATGTTGATAGACAGATGATAGATAGATAGATGATACATAGATAGATGGATGTTGATAGATAGATAGTCAGATGATACATACGGAGAGTCTCCCCTTGGGCATCGTGGGTGTCGGGGGCTGGGGACTCTGAGTGGGGAGCCCTGTGCACCGTGGGGTGCAGAGCAGCGTCCTCGGCCTCTACCCGTGGACACTGGTCACAGCTCCTGTCCGAGCCGTGAGGACCGGAAGTGTCCGCAGGCTTCGCCACGTGCGCCCTGATGGGACAGACCCCGTTGAGCACGTCTGCAGGGCAGGCACACGCCGACGGAGTGGGCGCCGGGCCCTGCTTTCCCATTCCCACGCCAGCCGCTGCACCCCGAGTTCCGCGGGCCCACGGCGGTGACACGTGCGTGCCCCGGGGCGGCCTCAGCCGTGGACTCTCGGTGCGTGAGCGGGTTCCCGCAGCCGGCGGGGCGCAGAGAGCTGCTGCTGCTCGTCCGCAGGGACACGGCCGACAGGTCTGTCCCCGGGCCGGACAAAGCGCCGTCTTCGCTGCCCGCGTCGGCGTGACGGACAGGGCCCTGCCCGTCGTCGGGAGGGGACACCGCCTGAGCCGAGCCCCAGCTCTGGTCTCCGTCGCCGGCGCCAGGTGCCCGGCTCGCGGGTGAAGTGACCCTGGGCTTTTCCCATCGTCCGGGAGGGAAGAACACGGTGCTCCAAGGTCCTCGGCCCCCCGGCCGTTTCGCTCGTGACACCGTCCATCTGGAAGGAGCCGTCCTCCCCCCTCTGTCCTTGCTCGCCAGGGACAGACATGGCAGCAGGAGCCCACATACCTCCCCAGCCCCATTCCTCGGTTCTTTTGTTTTGGGGCCCAAAATGATGAACTGTGTGTATTTTGTGGGCGAGGTAGACGCTTGTAAAAGAGAAGTTTAGCTTGGGGCGCTGGAGTGACTGTCTGAGGTCCCCACCGATGTCGAGCAGGATGTAGGGGTCACAAGTGTCAGGGGGGCCCATCCGCTCGGAGGGACCAGGATCGTGGACTTGGGACGAGGGGGACACGTTAGCAGAAGTGTGCAGAACTGGGGGTGCCATTCACCGATGGGGGCTCCATTCGGACGCAGACTGGCCCAGCGGCCCCCGGTGGGTCACCTGAGGGGCTGGGACGAAGGGAGGGGCCCGAGTGCTGTCCAGACACTGCTCTAGATGACAGCATCATGGGTGGCGGGCGTCGTGAAGGACAGGGACGTGGCGAGCGAGGTGGCCTGGGCCCCCAGGCGGCGTGGGCACGGGGGCAGAGGGTGCCGGGCGTCCCTGAGAGATTTGGCGGTGTGGCTGCAGGAGATCACCGCCTCTCTGCTTGCACAGCCGTGCAGGTGGGGTGGCCCGTGGCCAGGAAGTTGCACAGGACAGAGAGGGGGTCCCGTTCTGCGTGTCGGGCGCGCAGAGGACAGAGAGGAGGTCCCGTTCTCCGTGTCGGGCGCAGGGGGCACAGTAGGCAGCAGTCGTGGAAGAGGAAGCGAGCGTCGTCGGCGGTGGGGACCCTTGCGCACAGGCGCAGCCGGTGACCACGCCCCGGTGGCGGAGACACCTACCCCGAGGCCCCGCGCGCCCACGCGGCCAGGGCGCAGAGGACGAGCTCGGTGCGCAGCCCTCAGCCGGGACTTTGCAGACGCGCCGTTTTGCGCCGATTTGCGCCGTTCTGCGCCGTCGGACGCGCACAGGTGGCCACCGCGTGCGTGCGCGCGCCTCGCGTTTTCAACTGCTTTTCTTTGTCATTGCGGCAAAACGTACTAGACGCAGAGTTTCCTGTCCGTGCCGTGTGTGAGTGCAGCGTCCGGCGGCGTCCAGGGCTGTCACCTGCCGTCCGGTCACCCCCAGGACTCTCTCTCCTCCCCCATGCGAAGCTCTGTCCCTGCCGAACGCTCGGTCCCCCTGGTGCCACCGCCTGTGCTGAGTGTCTCTGTGGATTTGACGCCTCCGGGGACCCCAGGGACGCGGAGTCGCACGCCGTGTCGCGTCCTGTGCCTGGCGCACGTCGCCTGGCATGGCGTGGCCTAGTCCCTCCACGTGCCCGCGGCCGTCAGACGTCGCTCCCTTTTCACGGCTGCATACTATTCCCCCGTGTGCACGGACCGCGCTCCGCTCCTCCGTCCACCCGCGGAGGGACACCCGGCCGGCTTCCTCGTTTTGGCTCCTGTGCGTCCCGCCGCTGTGCACATGGGGCGCCCGCGCCCGCTCGAGTCCCCGCTGCCAGCGGCTCAGCTGCATTTGCAACGCCTGATTCCGCCTCCGTCCTGTTTGGGGGGACGGGCTTACGCTTTCCCCTTTGTCTGGGACTCTGTGGGCTTTTTCCTTTATCTGTCATCGTCAGGTCACCGCATGCATCGGTCCGCCTCTGTCCTCTGTGCTGAAAGCGTCCTGCACACTCGCGTGCACGCACACACACACACACACACGCAGACATGGCCTGTGGGGCACGCTCTGGGGTGCACGCCTGGCAAAGGCGAGCTGCAGTGAGGTCGTCCCACGTGCCCCCTCGGTGTGGCCGGCCCTCGCCGCAGTGCCCGCTCGCTGGGTGGAGCCCACCGCCCGGTTCCGAAGCCCGGCCGTTGCTCCCGCGTCTCCTTCCGAGAATCCTCTCCTTCCCGGTCCAACGCTTGCTTCACTTTCTCCCAGACGCGTGGGACACGGATGCGGGGCGTCCTCACCCACAGCCTCTCTGCTCCCCCGAGTCTCACTGTCCCGTCCGTCCCTGCACAGAGCTGAGCGACGCCGGCCAGCTCCGGCCTGCCATCCGCTGCCACGCCCCGGGCTTGGGACTTATTATGGGTGATGGCCGCCCTGTCCGCGCAGGTGTTGGCGAGGCTCCCCGTGCACTCACTTGCCGTTGGGTTCCAGCTCTCATTAAAGCACCGGGGTGACTGGGCTCACTGGGGTCCCTGGGGACGAGCCCACTGTGGGTGCATTCGGTGCAGGTGCCACAGGGACTGCATGGCGGGCGGTGGGGGGACCAGCACGAAGGAAAAAGCAGATCTGTCGTCTCGTGGCCCCGGAGGCTGATGACCGAGATGCAGGTGTGGGCAGGGCCGGTCCCTCCTGAGGCCTCTCTCCTGGGCGTGCGGACGCCGTCCCCTCCCCGTGTCCTCATGCGGTCATCCCTCTGTGTGTGTCTGTGTCCTCATCCCGTCTTCTTATAAAGACACAGTCCTGTGGGATCAGTGCCACCCTGGTGACCTCGCTGTACCTTGGGCCCCTCTGTACAGACCCGTCTCCAAACGCTGTCCCATTCTGAGGTCCTGGGGTGACCCCTTCAAAGTGACGTTTCAGGGGTACGATGCGGCCCCTAAGCGGTGTTAGTGTATTATCAAAGCATGGTGTCTACTCCGTTCTGAGATCTCTGACAGGATTTAACAGGATACGCAGATCTTCACATGCACCCGCGCCCATGACATCTGTCTGTGCCGCATCTTAACACCTGTCCGAACACAGTAGTATGCGTGCAGCTAAGAATATCTCGACATCTCTCTGTACCAATGTCTCAATGTCCTTCTATACCCACAGCCTCACACCTGTCCATACCTGTGCCTCATCCATCCAGGCCCGTCCCCTCACAGCTGTCCGCACCTGTGCCCGTACCTCCCCGGCGCGGCCCTCACCGTGTCGCCCCCACAGGTTCTGGACGAGCCACGACGAGCGCTTTCTGTACATGCTGATGGAGTTCGTGCCCGGCGGGGAGCTCTTCAGCTACCTGCGGGCCCGCGGCCGATTCTCCAGCAACGCGGGGCTGTTTTACTCGGCCGAGATCATCTGTGCCATCGAGTACCTGCACTCCAAGGAGATCGTCTACAGAGACTTGAAGCCCGAAAACATTCTGCTGGATAGAGACGGCCACATCAAACTCACCGACTTTGGGTTCGCCAAGAAGCTGGTGGACAGGTGAGTGGAGTGTGAATGGAATGATGTGTACAGTCCTCGCTGTCCTCCGGCCGACGTAACGTCCTCTGGGGTCACCTGTGCTGTTCCAAGGGACGGATTTCCATCTTCTTTATGCCTGAGTCATGCCCACTGCATGCGTCACATTTCCTGTATCCACTCGTCCGCCGACGGACACTCTGGCTGCTTCCAGACGCTGG
>NW_011889763.1:0-1289 GCF_000151845.1 Pteropus vampyrus
CTCAGAAAAATACAAACTTGCTAGACTAAAGAAAAACTGGAAAATCTAAATAGACCAATCAGCAGTATGGAAATTGAAAGGACCATCAAAAAACTACCAAAAAGTAAAAGTTCAAGACCTGATGACTTCACCAGTGAATTCTAGCAAACATTCAAAGATTTAATACCTATTCTCCTCACACTCTTCCAAAAAATCAAAGGGGAGGCAATACATCCCAAATCATTTTATGAGGCCAATATGCATTTGATATCAAAACCTGGTAAAGATAACATGAAAAAAAACTACAGACCGATATCTCTCATGAACACAGATGCAAAAATCCTAAATAAGATCCTAGTGTACTGAATACAGCAACATATTACAAAGATTATACATCATGATCAAGTGGGCTTCATCCCAGGGGCTCAGGGATGGTTCAACATATGCAAATCGACTACATAAACAAATTAAAAAATAAGTATCATATGATCATATCAACAGATGCTGAAAAAGCCATCTACAAACTACAGCAACCTTTGATGATCAAAACACTTAACACAATTAGTATAGAAGGAAAGTAGATTAACGTAATAAAGGCCATCTATGACAAACTCTCAGCCAGCATTATACTTAATGTTATAAAATTAAAAACCTTCCCTCTAAGATCAGGAACAAGGTAAGGCTGTCTCATATTGCCACTGTTATTCAGTATACCATTGGAGGTCCTAGCAAGTGCAATCAGGCAAGAGAAAGATATAAAAGGCCTCCAAATAGGAAACAAAGAAGTCACACTGTCGCTATTTGTGGCTGACATGATTGTCTATATAGAAAACTCTAAAGACTCCATAAGAACACTACTAGAAATAATAAGCAAATACAGTAGTGTTTTTGGATACAAGATCAGGTTCAAAAATTCATAGTGTTCCTATACTCTAATAATGAAAAGACAGAAAATGAAGTGGAAAAAATTATTCCTTTTGCAAATTCAATAAAAAGAATAAAGTACTCAGGAATAAATTTAATGAAACATGTGAAGGATCTATTTCATCAAAACTACAAGACCCTATTAAAAGAAATTGAAGAAGATACAAAGAATAGGAAAGATATTTTGTGTTCTTGGATTGGAATCAACATAGTTAAAATGAGCGTATTACCTAAAGCATTATACAGATTTCATGCAATCCCCATCAAAACTCCATCTGCTTTTTAAAAAAGAAATAGAACAAAAAATCATCAGATTTGTATGGAAGCACAAAAGACCCCAAATTGCCAAAGCCATCCTGAGAAAAAAGAACGAGGCTGGAGGCATC
>NW_011889763.1:4564-5293 GCF_000151845.1 Pteropus vampyrus
TGCTTGTTCTGGCTAAACAACAAATGTAACTGCCTGTAACCCATAGCAACTCCTGTGCTTCGTAACCGTCAGGACAAATTAACCGATCGGCCCATTCCATCTAAGCCCTATAAAGGCAAAGCTGCCCCTGAGCTTGGGGCCTAGATTTTCAGAGTGCTAGCTCCTCTGGAATTGCCGGCGTAATAAACCTGAGTTCTTCAACTCTGAGTGCTGCTTAGTTTCTCACCCGTCTGATTTTTGCAACATTTCTGCAACAGGATAAGTTCTTATTTTGTTGTTCTTTTCTTTTTTCTTTTGAAATAATTCCAATTTATAATGTCATTGAAAAATTAGTACAAAGAATTTCTACGTATTCTCCAGAGAGGATAAATAACTTGTCCAGGTCACACAGAGGCTGTCTGGCTTTAGAGCCCAAGACCTTAATCGTTTACTTTGCTATATTGCTTCTATTTAAAGTTGTATGTAATTCTAAGGAAAGTCAAGATGTATGAACATGGACACAAAACAAATACATTATAGAGCACTGATATATATCACAAAGATTGTTTCTTTTATCAAATAAATCTCCACAGTATGTATTTAAACTCCCCAACTAAACTACAAATTATAAAACTTCTATTCACCAACACATGCATTATGCAAAGCAGAAGTACTTAAATTGTAGCCCTTCCTGAAATCTGAAAATTCCCATCATGCCTTCTTTCATGATATGTGTCTTTAGCTGGCACC
>NW_011889763.1:5343-6634 GCF_000151845.1 Pteropus vampyrus
AGCAGAAGTACTTAAATTGTAGCCCTTCCTGAAATCTGAAAATTCCCATCATGCCTTCTTTCATGATATGTGTCTTTAGCTGGCACCTATTTATATGTATTTACTACAAAGGCTGTTTTAAAGCATAGGAACTTTAAAAAAGTCTAGTTCAAGATTTTTTCTGCAAAGTGTTTTCATGAGCAGTAAGTCGAAAATATATTATTCGTAGTTTTGGCCCTCTTTAATGTCGAGCAGACCTTAGAATTATTGCTGTTCATTTAACAGAGAATGGAAGAACTTCGACTTCTGTTGGCCTCCTTCCACAGATATAAAGGACACATGCGTATCCAAGAAATTTTTAAAAAAGTAAAGAGAAGAGAAGCATTAAAAGTTTGTATTTGTTAGAGAAAGAAACAATTTATTGAAGTTTTATAGCTTAGACACGTGTAATTTTAAGGACGTGTAAGAGATGATTATTAAAAAAACTTCAATATACCCTTCAATAGTAAAAGTAGGAAATGCATTTTAGAGTTTAAATTTCAAGCGATATTCTTTCACACATATGACCTTCTCATCCCAATATTCTCATAGCAAAAACCTCACATGGTAATAAACACACCAGCAGCATGTCTTCAAATCAAAACACATTCAGCTGTAACACACGGCACTATTTTATATATCCCTAAGAAAGAAAAATCTGTCAATGAAACTATGACACATCATTAATTACAAGCTACATCTAACTCTCAGAGATGTTAAAAAAGTAAACATGTGCTTTTTCGTCTAATAAAATAAGTTATCCTAGATAGTGTCCACAGCAACCCATACAGTGCTCTTTTACTTATGATGTATGATGACCCATGTTGTCACAATTGTATCTTCCATTTCTTCTCCTCTTATACTTAACAAACATAATTACATAGAAATCCAGGCATTCATTCAAAAAGGATGTTTGATTTAAGCTTTTGGTAACTCTAACACTGATAAGGAGTGGTAACGTTTAAGCATTTTAATTCTTAATTTAAAAATATAAGCTGCAGAATATTAAAATGGAAGTGTGGATAGATAAAGCTGAACAAATCATTTTGTTGTGGCAAAAGGGAAAGCTAAGTAAAATGCAAGTTGAGAACACAAATACTGGTGTTCTGTAGTTGCGTCATTCCTAAGCTAGAAGGAGGAAACCTTATAAAACTGAAGTAGAGATACAGATCCTGTGTTGTTTCCTTCTATGGATCAAAAGGAAGCATAGTCTTCTTGTGGTGTCATTACATGTACTCTACATATTATAAGAAAATTGTTTCGAATTCATTTA
>NW_011889763.1:7909-9773 GCF_000151845.1 Pteropus vampyrus
CGTCTCCTTCTATGGGTCAAAAGGAAGCGTAGTCTTCTTGTGGTGTCATTGTATGTGCACTACATACTCTAAGAAAATTGTTTTGAATTCAGTTCATTCCCAAGTCATCTTTCACATCAATCACCTAGGCTTGACAAAAGCAATATGGAAAAAACATGTCCTTTATGAATTCTTTCATAGCCAAAGGGCTGTGATATCAAGACATCGTCCATCTGCAAACAGAACTATTCACTGTGGAAGACAAAGCATATGTGTAGAGTTTCCAGGTAAAGGAATACTGGATTCTTCTGATACATCACTGATCCTTTCTCTTGACTGATTCTTTCTCTTGATTGATTTTTTCTCATAAGTAGCGAAGTTTCAGAAGATAATATACCTACTGAGGGCATAGCTTGGTTGACACTCTCCACTACTGAGCAGAACACAGCTACTACTTCTCTGAGAAAGAGAACCATAAAGATTCCTCTGCTAGGTATATTTTCTACTGCTATTCAGTGGCAGAGACGTCTCGGATATAAAACCATTTTCTTGTAGCGAAAGTGCAGGAGACATTACCTCATTCTGCAGTCAAGCTGATTGATAGTGACCTTTCGAGCGGGTTGTTATAAACTCTCTTCCTAGAATGTGTATGTTACTGGTTAGTTCAAGACTACCAACATCTATGGAATGATACCAACTATTTTTCATATTCTGTTCTGGTACCACGTTCCCCATCATCATTTTCTGGTTTTAAATCTCATTTTTGTTGGTTTGACTAAATCTTCTTCCCTTCCTCTTCTGAATGGAAATTGCCAAGATAAAGCCATTTGTGTCAAGGAAACTACAATGCAGGCCATAAAGATGTTTGCCTTATGCACATCCCACGAACAACCTTTTAAATTTTTAAGCCAACTGCGTGATCACATCATGGACAACATGTTCTTCTTACATGACAACCAGACCATCTGCATCCTTCACCTTGGAAGGGGCCAGTTTGTCTCACCCACCAGCATCCTTTATTTACATAACAAACTTAATCTAATCAATCTCTGTTAATATAACCAGCATCCTTCAATGAAGACCTAAATGGGAATAGCATTTGTAGCTTTTTGTCTTTATTAACCATGCCTTTCTTTTTTCTGATTGGAGCACAATTTGAATTGCTTCATGAATATGTGTCTCCAGGACTGCAATCCTTCCTTTGCTTAAATAAGTGCTTTTTTATTCTTTATTATAGCCTAAACCTTTTTTTTTGGCTAACACTCTTTTGGTTGTACGACATCTCACTGTTCAATATTTTTCTCCATCTAGACTGTCAGCTTCATGAGAGACTGAAACATGACTTAAACTCTTTATCTGATTTATTTCCTAGCTCTGTACCTAATGGTATTCATTAAATGTTTTTTAAATGAATGAGTGAACGATAAACAATATAAATATAATAGTTCTGAAAAGAGACTAGTTATAACTTTGACACAGTTTATTTTCTCTCACAAATCCTCAGAAGACAAAGTAATTTCCCACATTCTCCCTTGAGTATCATAATATCTGAATGAAATAATGTCTATTGGGTCTTAGATCCTGACTTCTTTGTTTGCCATGGAAGGCAGCCTACTCCATAGATTCCCCAAGGAACACAGGGATTTGGGGGGACTGCTTTTTAAGGTCTAATTCTCAGAAAATTTGCCAGTAGAGATGTCATTGTCGATGTCATCATCATGATCATCATAATCATCTACTATAGAATTTTATATTAAAGATACCACAGATTACAAAATGAAAATGTCTTTTTCATTCTCTTATATCCAAGACACCCTCTTTTCCCAAATGCAACCAGTTAGGTTTCTTATCTATCCTTTGAAATTATATTCTTTCCTTTTTTAAA
>NW_011889763.1:9823-11030 GCF_000151845.1 Pteropus vampyrus
AACAAATCACCCCAAATATCCGTTCTCCAGCTTCTTCATCTACAAAGTGAGAGAGTTGCATAAGGTCTCTGAGTCTTTTCTTGCACTAACAATTCTCGGAAAAGTACAAACAGCCATGATCAATAGGTTCAGTAATAGGAAGAATAATTCTCAGAATGCTACTAATTATTTACTTAATTTTTTTTTTATGTGAAAAGTATGAAGATAAGCCAGTTGCCTAAAGATTTTTTTTGAACGAGGTTCTGATTTTTATATTCTCAGAAATTTCTGCAGGGCATGTTTCATATCTTTGTTCCTCAGACTATAGATCACAGGATTAATGAGTGGGGTTCTCACAAAAAGAAACAGTTACAAGCATCTGCATTCCAGCTTCATGCTCAGACGTTGGGCTCAGATACATGACCATCACTGAACCATAAAAGTGTGAAACCACAGCCAAAGGGGACCCACAGGTGAAGAAAGCTTTCCTTCAGCCAGCTGCTGAAGGCAACCTCAACACAGCTCTCAGGACAAGAGCATAGGACCCCATGATGCAGAGGAAAGAAATAAATAAGAGCAGAGGACTTAAGATTGTCCAAAAAAACAAAAAAAAAAAATTCATTGTCGCGGTGTGGTACAGGTGAGTGCTCATAGACATTTCAAAATATTTGTAAATATTTTTAAATAAGTTAAATACAGTTTTGAGCTTTAATTGCCCACAAGCCCTACTGATTAACATTTTTTATATCCCCAGAAATTTCTGCAGGGCCTTTTTCATATCTTTGTTCCTAAGACTGTATATCACAGGGTTAAGAAGTGGGGTCACAACAGAGTAAAACAGGGTCACAGTCTTCTGCATTTCAGCTTCATGCTCAGTCTTTGGGATCCCATACATGACCATCACTGAGCCATAGAACAGCGAAACCACAGAGAGATGAGCCCCACACGTGGAGAAAGCCTTTCTTCGTCCAGCGGCTGAAGGGACTTTCAGTACAGCTCTTAACACCAGAGCATAGGATCCCATGATGAAGAGAAAGAGAATGATGAGGGGCAAAAGACTTAAAGTGGAAAAGGCAAGCTCTACCGCAGGAGCTTTTTTGCAAATGAGTGCTAAAAGAGGACCTAGGTCACACAGGAAATGGTCAATAATCCTGGAGCCACAGAAGGACATTTGGGAGATGATGATGACAGGAATCAAGAACCAGAGAAAACCAAGTACCCAAGAACT
>NW_011889763.1:11080-12630 GCF_000151845.1 Pteropus vampyrus
AGGAATCAAGAACCAGAGAAAACCAAGTACCCAAGAACTGACCACAAGATGGGTACAGAGATGTGCAGTCATAACAGTAGGGTAACGTAGAGGCCAGCAGATAGCAAGGTATCGATCAAATGCCATAATAGCTAAGAAAAAGCATTCTATAGAACCGAACGAGAAGAAAAAGTAGAACTGGAGAAAGCACCCAGAGAAGGAGATGACTTTGGTGTCAGAGAGGAAGTTGGCCAACATGTTGGGGACAGTAGAGGTGACATACCAGATCTCCAGGAAGGAGAAATTGGCGAGCAGGATGTACATGGGCGTGTGGAGTCTCTGATCCCAGTGCACAGCACAGATGATAGAACCATTGCCCATGAGGGTCAGGAGGTAGACAGCAGAGAAGAGCACAAAGAGGAGGACCTGCCCCTCCCTGGGGCAAGGGAAGCCCAGGAGGATGAAGCCAGTGATGATACTGGAGTTGTTGGAGAGTTTCATGAGTTTGTGAGCTGTGAAAAGACCCATAATTACTGCATATCCCTGGATCAGCACAGGGAGTTCATTTTCTCTTCGAAACAAGAAACTGAGATTTGTTTATTCGTCCATTATTCATTCAATATTTATTGAGTGTTTAGTATTTACTAGGTATATTTTCTAGATGCTGGGGATATAGAAGTGAAAAAAAATTAAAATCCCTACCTCACATATCTTACTCAGGCATGAGAAAGCAATGTAGACTGACACTACATTGTATAATTCTCTTTATCTCTCCTCTTAAACTAAATATACTGGGTTAGCTCTCTTCTTGGCAAACATCTTTTTAAGAGTAGGCTGGGGTTACTGTTATGTCAAACAGCAGTGTCACAGAGGTGTCATGATCCTTGCATCTAGAAGGGTTTCTATAATTTTTTTTTTGGTATGTGTGAATGGTTATGTGCATTTCCTAAGTTCTCCATGAGCAGTCACCTAATGCCGCTACTTGTAGGCAGGTGTCTTATTAGGTCATGTGATTCTGGAAGAGAAAAAATGTGGGACTTTTGATGTCATTTAAAAATTATTTGACAATTGAGTCTATTTCAACCTAACCTGTTGATTCATTCTCTCTAATACCATTGCGTACCAATTTTATGAGTAAATCCATCAAGTTTGCTGGAGAAAACTACCTGAAAAAATAGCTAATAGCACATAAGGCCCCCTCGGTAGATATCCTGAAAGATAATGTTAGTATCAATAATCTCACCATACTGAAACAGTAACATCTCTAAGTTTTCATTTCTTACATGTAAAATGGGAGTTGTACCACACAGTTCTTAAACCGTTCACCTCTAGATGTTTGCTGTTATTCTAGGAATGCCCAGACCACACAGGACAGCTAGACTTGCACACTAGAAGTGATACATAATCCTGGAATGAAAACCCTTGCTGTTTATTTTATTAATTATATACGAAGGTACAGGATTTGAGACAGTTTCTTTTCAGGATAGCTTTCCCAAGTATGAGCCTGATAAAAGTGTTCTGGAAAATAGGAAATGTGTAAAAATGTTTTATGGTAAACCTAATAAAATTAA
>NW_011889763.1:14440-16408 GCF_000151845.1 Pteropus vampyrus
TATATTTATTCTTTCTTTTCTCTCTTTCTCTTTTTTTATTAGATGGATGTTTGATCCCATGGAGAAGTCAATTGCTTTAATCTTTCTAGGTAAAGAGAAGCAATTCAATACTCAGGAATCAACTCAAAACCAGCCTTCAAATTCTTAAAATAAAAGTCACAGTGTTGAGGAAGTAAATATATCAATTCAACATAGGAGAGAATTCAATATAAAAGAAAGAACTTTTTCCACCACCATTCCACATTGGACTGAGAGATGAAAACTAAGTTCCCAATTAATAATTAGATATTTTTAGATAAATAGAACCTCTGAGATTCTTCTGTTAGTCATTCATATTTATGTATATGAAATTGTGACAGGAATCTATTTCCCTCCAACGCTTGACACATTACCTGTCAAATAAGAAGACTAAAGCTCTATCTAGTCATATGATATGACACGTCTTTGGTGACTACGTTCTGTTTAAACTGAGAGTATATATAAAAAAACAGATTAAGAGTGAAATGTTTTAAACTACATTTTAATTTAGAAAACATGGTCATTTATTGAGATCTTAATGCCAGAGAAAAGAGAAGAATAAGGTAAAGAATTATAATAGGTAATGAATAATTTACTAATGAATTGGATTTATTCTGCTGAAAGGAAAGCTAGTTGAAAAGTATTTTTAATTATAGTGCATTGCTAGCTTAATTTTAACATATGAGGGAAGATTAGAGACAAGTGTAACACTCAAAAATGCAAACGAGAAAATATAAAACACACGAAAAAGTAACAAGAAATCTATTAAGTCCAGCTGAGGTCTACTCAGGATTTCTTTCCCTGAGGTCTACTTTCACCTTGGAGAATGTGACATGGGCTATGAAGACATATAGCTGGCTAGAAACTGCCAGGGGAGAAAAAAAATGAGTTGCTAGTAAATAAACAAAGCAAGATATGGCTGGATAATAATTAATATCATTTCTACAATGTGCCAAAAAGTTTTCTTTTGTCGACAGTACTGTCGAAAGGAAACCCTCCCAAATACTATATCAAACCACTTTGTTATTTTTGTTATTTTTTTACCTATCTGTTTTCAATTCTGTTTATTATATGAGAAATAATTTATAGATGTTAAGATGAACAAATCTTAAATGTATAGATTGAAATTAGATTTCCTTATGTGTGCATGTGTACACTTATCAAATTAAAAAAATATCTCTCTCATATCAAAAATATCCCTTGGGCCCTTTTGCAGTAAATATTCAGCATCAGAACTAATGACTATTTTCATTTTTATCACTAGACATTAGTTTTGTCTATTCTAGAATTTCATTTAAATAAAATTTCACTCTTTGGTTTTGAATGTCTTCTGCCTAACATAACAATGTTTTAAAAATGCATCTATGTTGTTTCATGTACTAGTTTAAGATTTTAAAATTTTTGTTACTGAGTAGTATTCTACTGTATGAATGTAGTCTAGTCCCATTTTGGTGTCTAATTCTCAGGTGACCTAAACTTACATAATTGGTACTGGGAGAGGTCTGAGAAAACAGGTGATAACCAGGGATTTGTGGCTAGTTTGCTCACCACCTGGCGGGCAAATGGGACCCCTCCGCAAGGGGCAGAGGGGAGACAGATAGGCCTTGGCATAATATAGATAGATGCCTGAGTGCTAAAAATTTTACTGGTGGTGATCTGGGAAAAGGAACGCTGCTGCAGGTGAATGAGTCAGTTATTTGAAAGATAAGGGAGAGAAACATTCCTACAAATAGCAGAGTTTGTTTATTGCTAAGTTGTATTGGTGTCCATGTGTCAGGGGCAGGTTTCCTGTGTGAATGTGTCCTGAATCGCCTTACCTGGTTCTGTGAATCTGATTTTGCATTCTCCTAAGGCGCAAGAGACTTTCAATTAGTTTCTGATTTTTCACAAATGTAATTTGTCTATGAATTGTTGCTGAATTGATGTGTTTGTGAGGGGAAGGAGGAATTC
>NW_011889763.1:18560-21364 GCF_000151845.1 Pteropus vampyrus
ATTTGCAAAAGAGATTTCAAATTTCCAGCCTCAAGGAGAAATCTGCATCCAAACAATTACTTCTTTCTACCTATTATTCTTTCTTTTCTCTCTTTCTCTTTTTTTATTAGATGGATGTTTGATCCCATGGAGAAGTCAATCGCTTTAATCTTTCTAGGTAAAGAGAAGCAATTCAATACTCAGGAATCAACTCAAAACCAGCCTTCAAGTTCTTAAAATAAAAGTCACAGTGTTGAGGAAGTAAATATATCAATTCAACATAGGAGAGAATTCAATATAAAAGAAAGAACATTTTCCACCACCATTCCACATTGGACTGAGAGACGAAAACTAAGTTCCCAATTAATAATTAGATATTTTTAGATAAATAGAACCTCTGAGATTCTTGTTAGTCATTTCTCTTTATGTATTTGAAATTGTGACAGGAATCTATTTTCCTCCAATGCTTGACACATTACCTGTCAAATAAGAAGACTAAAGCTCTATCTAGTCATATGATATGACACGTCTTTGGTGACTACATTCTGTTTAAACTGAGAGTATATATAAAAAAACAGATTAAGAGTGAAATGTTTTAAACTACATTTTAATTTAGAAAACATGGTCATTTATTGAAATCTTAATGCCAGAGAAAAGGGAAGAATTAGGTAATAAATAATTTACAAGTGAATTAGATTTATTCTGCTGAAAGGAAAGCTAGTTGAAAAATATTATTAATTATAGTGCATTGCTAGCTTAATTTTAACATATGAGGGAAGATTAGAGACAAATGTAACACTCAAAAATGCAAACGAGAAAATATAAAACACACGAAAAAGTAACAAGAAATCTATTAAGTCTAGCTGACCTAGGATTCCTTTCCCTGAGGTCTACTTTCACCTTGGAGAATGTAATTAGACATGGGCTGTGAAAACATATAGCTGGCTAGAAACTGCCAGGGGAGAAAAAAAAACGAGTTGCTAGTAAAGAAACAAAGCAAGATATGGCTGGATAATAATTAATATCATTTCTACAATGTGCCAAAAAGTTTTCTTTTGTCGACAGTACTGTCGAAAGGAAACCCTCCCAAATACTATTTCAAACCACTTTGTTATTTTTGTTATTCTTTTACCTATCTGTTTTCAATTCTGTTTATTATATGAGAAATAATTTATAGATGTTAAGATGAACAAATCTTAAATGTATAGATTGAAATTAGATTTCCTTATGTGTGCATGTGTACACTTATCAAATTAAAAAAATATCTCTCTCATATCAAAAATATCCCTTGGGCCCTTTTGCAGTAAATATTCAGCATCAGAACTAATGACTATTTTCATTTTATCACTAGACATTAGTTTTGTCTATTCTACAATTTCATTTAAATAAAATTTCACTCTTTGGTTTTGAATGTCTTCTGCCTAACATAGCAATGTTTTAAAAATGCATCTATGTTGTTTCATGTACTAGTTTAAGATTTTAAAATTTTTGTTACTGAGTAGTATTCTACTGTATGAATGTAGTCTAGTCCCATTTTGGTGTCTACTTCTCAGGTGACCTAAACTTACATGATTGGTACTGGGAGAGGTCTGAGAAAACAGGTGATAACCAGGGATTTGTGGCTGGTTTGCTCACCACCTGGCAGGCAAATGGGACCCCACCGCAAGTGGCAGAGTCTTCTGATGAAAAGGAGATTTACTGATTATTCCAGAATTTTTTCTTAAATACATATTCTCATGGTGGAACATCATACATTCTGAAATTTACTCTACTAATTTGAGATGCAATAGGGAATGTGCCTTCGGGTTTCACAGTTTCAGAACTGTGACTATATAAGTAAATATTTATGTCCGTTCTTTTTTCCTTCTTTTGAACATACATCTCTAGGAAACTGACAAGAAAAATTCTGAGATGTTTTCAATTAAATTACAGTGGCTGAAGAATGAGAGAACGAAACAAAGCAGTTAGGCTGTTAGCAGATTGTGGCCAGCTGACAAAAGTCTGCTCAGTTCCTGAATGGGTGAGACTTTAAATCAACATCCAGGCTTCTAGTTGCAGACCACTAGACACCACTGCATCCTGCCACGTGGGTGCATGAACTTTCAGAATTGCTGCCTGTAACCAATCAAAAGTAGAAAGTAAGTATTTCTTCCTTATAAATGTTGCTCCTACCACAGAACTGCCCCCCTTATTTGTAGCAAAAGCAAATTCTTTTAAAATAACGTTACATCTTTCTTCCCCAAAACATAAGGTATGAAAAGAGCTCCTCGACTCCAGGATGGCAGACAACCTTCGCCTGACGCTACTGCTGGTAGTTCAGAGTTCATGCCCCAGGACTTGGTCCTTTATGGCCAATAAACCCTTTCTTTCAAAAAAGCTTTCAGCTATGGAAGTTTTTTGTTTAATGATGTCATACACAATATCTTGCATCTCACTCTTCACTTTCAGTATATCTTGGGGAATTTTCCATGTTAACGCTTAAAGAATGTCTTAACTCAGTATATGGCCGCTTATTAATTGATAATAAATTACCAACACTTCCACTCCAGTCATGTCTTCCACGATTCAGGCTGGCTTATTGCTTTCTAAAATTCCAGAAGTCTTCTTTTCTTTCTTATATTTTAGTTCATAAATCCATGTTATTTTGAAATTAGTAATACTTCATTACTCTGCAATTATGTTTATTCTTGTTTAATCCAGGCTGTAAAATTTTAAGAAATTATTTCTTTGTAGTCATAGTACACTGGCATTTGAGGATCATATCAGACAATGGTCTCTTCCCTAGTGACTTTAATCCTAGTTGTATGAAATTTGCGGTGGCAAAA
>NW_011889763.1:23154-24428 GCF_000151845.1 Pteropus vampyrus
GCATTGCGTGTTCACCACCCAAAGTCAAATCTTCCATCACCATCTATTTGACTCCGTTTACCTTTATCTACCTCCTGTCTCTCTTTCCCTTGGATAATCACGAAACTGTTGTCTGTGCCTTTGAGTATTTCTTTGTCTTGTTTGTTTGTTGCTTTCAGTTTTATATCCCACATATGAGTGAAATCAAATGATTCTCCACTTTTTCTGTCTAGCTTATTCCACTTAGGATGATAATCTCAAGATCCATTCAAGTTGTCACAAATGGCAGTATTTCATCTTTGCTTATGGCTGAGTAGTAATCCATTGTATATATGTACCACATCTTCTTTATCCATAATTGGATCTCTCAGCACGGCCTCCCATTTGTCTCCATCCCTGTTCAGGCTCAAAGACCAGTCCACAGAGGTCCCCCAAATGTGTAGGTCTATAGGCAATGATATTTGGTAGATGTGTTCGGAGCGGGCAATGGTCTGGTGCTGGAATAAAGTTCAAACTTCACACTGGGACTCTGGCATGACCTTTTACTCTCTTTTAACATATAGAATTGATTAGAAAGTTCTTTTAAACGGTTCTAACACTTTAAGATGTTTTGTAACCAGAGGGGTTCAGGATCTTGTGTGTGCTGTACTAACAGACACAGAGATCTTACATAATATTTTATCAACAGGAGTACAATTTCATCCACCACCGAATATCTTTATTACCTTATAAATGGTTATGATGCTTTTAATAAAAGATGTGATATAATGTAAATGATGACTTTTTTTACCACATAGAAATAGAGTTGAATATAATTTCTTTTAGCAAATATTTTCTTCTGTTTGCCTCAAATTCTTCAGGTTAATTCTCTTAACTTAATTAAGAGACTCTAATTCCTGTAATTCAATTACTGAAATGTATGAGCACCCTACGTCTTTGTGTACTCTTATCTTTTTAACAGATATCTCACAATAGAGGTTCATGTATTTCTCAGTTGTAGAGTTGAGTGATGTTCTGCTAGAATATAGTTATTTCATCTTTTTAAATTCATTCAATAAGTATGTATGAGTATGTGTGTCAATATGTGTGCTAGTCACTAAAGATATATGACCTTACAGCTTAATGACAAAGCAGACATTAACCTATAATTACACAAGTAACTACTACCAAACTTTGTGCAAAAGATGGAAATTGTAGCATGTTAGAAATGAGTTAAATAATGAAATTTGGCCAAGGACATATAAGAAAGGTGTTCTAAAATGTACTATTTTACCTGGGTCCTATACTCTAAGAGG
>NW_011889764.1:0-1006 GCF_000151845.1 Pteropus vampyrus
TCTGACCCCAGGAGCATCCACGGTGGCAGCAGCAGACTGGCAGCTGTGTGGTGGGGGCTTTGCTCAGAAGCAGCACTTCCTTCTGCGATTAAGAACATCCTAGTCACCGACCTGAAGGGGCAGAGACGTCGTCCAGTACAAGTTCATGCGTTTGCACAGGTGCACTCTGAGCTTGCTGTGGGGGCCTTAACGTGTCCATGATTTCCATTTGGTTTATGGTATTCACAGAGAAAACCTAAAAAAAGTCAACCTGATGTGACCCTCACGGTGTTCTCTTCTGTGATCGCAGGTGGTCTCAGAGCAGGAGGACACGGAGCACGTTCTGGACTTCGTCACCGGCTGAGGGAGACACGTAGATGAGACAGGTGGGCATCCCTGCTGCTGTCGGTCTGAGCTCCCACAGGACTCCAGGCTCCTGGAGGGAATGGGGATTGTGGCTTTGATAGAAAAAGGAGCTGATTCTCCAGATTAGGAAAAAAATGTTTGTACGGCACCTGGAAGTGACTGAGCTCCATCTGGGTGACATAGTGCTGTGAGCTTGGGGTGGGGGTGTCTTGTGTAATTCTGTGTGGTGTGATTGTGAGTGTGTGCTTATTAAGTGCGTGTGTGAGACTGTGTGTCCCCCCCAGGAGTTATTTTCCACTTACACGACACAGATGTCAGTGTGAACCCGCTGAAATCACTTCCATCACAGCTGCACACTCTCTACCCATAACTCAGAGAACCCGCAGCCTAGCTCCACCTGCACGTTTGTTTATTATTCCAGTTCATCAGATGGAAACACCGAGGCGCTCAGATTCATGATCTAGCCCTGAGGCTCCCACGTAGAAGGGCCAATTCTGATGCTCTGAGCTACTGACCTGCATGTGTCACTCATCCACGGAATCGCTATTGACCATGTAAAGGTGAATCACGTGGGAGGCCACGACATCCTCCCTGTGCTTTACGTGGAGCAAGAATTCTCGGACCTCTAGGGAGCTTAGGGCGATGGAGCAGGAGACCGGTC
>NW_011889764.1:2542-3011 GCF_000151845.1 Pteropus vampyrus
TCTGTGGGACTCTGGGACCAATGGATGACAAAGCTTTATATTCCAACCTCACGGATGCAGTTTCTTCACAGTTTTGCCCCCCACCCCCATCTCTGAAGCTGAATATACTCCTAGATGGACTTTTCCCAGAATGGCGTCAGCCAGGCCTGCCCTGGTGCTCACTGGTGTGGCTCTGGAGGGAGGACAGGGTCTTTATTGGGCCCACGTGGAGTCTCTGAGCCAGGAGACTTCATCAGAGGGGCATCTGGGTTTCGTCGGCTTCGAGGATCATATGCAGGCGAGTAGAGGAAAGGCTGTCACTTCCTGGCTCAGTGAGACTGTGCTGTTTCGTGCATTTTTAAAATCTCTTTATATTTATTTGATGAAATACAGGTAGAGCATTTCCCATATCATAAAGAGAAGAACAACCAAGAGGGAGACATTTAGAATTCTTCCAGGGACACAAAAAGAAAGACAAGGAAGAAGCAGC
>NW_011889764.1:6284-6576 GCF_000151845.1 Pteropus vampyrus
CAGGGAAGCCCCATTGCAGGGGGACAGCAGGTTTTTGTCTCACTTCCCCACGGGCCTGGAGCACTGTGTGAGTACTGAGACTGCTGTCATATGTCTGGCAGTAATAATCGGCCTCGTCCTCAGCCTGGAGCACACTGATGGTCAGGGAGGCTGAGTTGCCAGATCTGGAGCCAGAGAATCGGTCGGGGACCCCCGAAGGTCGACTGCTAGCACCATAGATGAGGGTTTTGGGGGCTGTTTCCGGGAGCTGTTGGTACCACTGCACATAATTGCCACGCCCAATGTTGGAGCT
>NW_011889764.1:6626-8007 GCF_000151845.1 Pteropus vampyrus
TGGGTCAGGCCCCTTTGCCTGAGGGATTTAGGGGGTGGGCAAGGGTGGGGCTAGGTGGGGCCTGAGGAGTGAGAAGTTCACAGAACTGAGTCCTGAGCAGAGGGCGCCAGGCAGTGCCAGGTGGCTGGATGGTCACAGCTCTGATCTCCCCCAGACCTTCAGGAATAGGACAGAGCGCCCCCTGGTGTCCAGGCGCAAACACACCATTGTATGACATGGTGACCAGAGCCCTTCAGACACAGCTCCTGCCTCCCAACTGCTCTGTCCTTAGGGCCAGGACATGTGTTTCCTCTTGTGGTCTCCTCATCACCTCAAGGTGTCTCTGTGCTCCACTCAGACTCCTCAGGGTCGCTCTGTCCACGGCTGCCTTGGCTGTTCAGTGGTCAGGACTGAGGTGGTGTCTCCTGTACAAATTCCTCTTGTCCCAGGATGAAGTTCAGAAGCGTCCATCCCGGGAGGCGTGTCCCCTTCTGTGCAGGACACTTGGCTCTTTCCTATTACGTGATTCCTTGCTCATTAGGCTCCATGTGTCCTGATATCTGGTGACTGTCTTCATGCCGTTCTCTCATCCTGATGATCGTCCGGTAAACAGTGATGCTGAGTGTGAGTTTATTGCGATTTGACTGTGTCTGTGGTGTTAAGTGCTGCCTGTCTAGGCATCACGACATCTAAATCCTCAAGGCCAAGACTTAGGTTGGAATGGAGTCATCAATCTCCCAAATAGTTCACTGGGTGCCATGGAGATTCCTCCACTCACCCCCGTAACACCAGTGCCCGTGTAGCTGTGCAATTCAGGACAGATCGTGCATCCTAGTTGTGACTCAGGGCACATACCACAGTCTCAGGGGTGGCTCTCCCTTCCTGCCAGGTGTCACCTTGTGTCGGTATCTCTGGGGCCCTTTCCACCAACCTGATCTTTATACCCTCCTGTCTCTCAGTGGATACGGGTTCGTCTGGGACACACATGTGTGGTAGAGGCCGCTCTCTGCGGCTGAGGGTCACCCTTTAGTTGCTGATAGCTTGAGACTTTCCACTGAGACTCACTGTCAAGAAGGCCAATATGCCTTTTTTGAAGGGTCCTGAGTGCCACTACCGTATGTCCTCCACTTGAGTATAGAGGCACAATCACTAGAATTTATCACTTGGATATGGAATATGAGGGTTCGATTGCTGTGTATAATCTTCTCATCAGGGACCCTGTGCACTTATGAAGTTCACATGACCCACTGGACCCCAGCTCTCCTCTGAGAAGCTGCAGGGGACACCGGATCTCAGCTCATGGACACCCCCATGGACACGTATGGAGATTTCAAAATTTCTTCTCGGCTTAGTTATGAAGAAATGAGGGCACAGTTTCTCTGTCTCCAACATTTAAAATATG
>NW_011889764.1:8057-8583 GCF_000151845.1 Pteropus vampyrus
GAGATGCTCTGGTGCCGGGACAGAAGACACCTCCCCGTGAGCACAGAGAGCAGGCATTCACACTGAGGACTAACGAGAGAACAACGTAGCTCTGGAAACTTCTGGAAATAGGTAAATGATCAATAATGAAGATGCAGGATTCCATAGTCACAGTTCAGGTCTGAGATGACCGGCTGGACCCCTCACCTCAGTCCCTGAGGATCGGTGCAGAATCTCGGTGTCCCCAGCTGATGGGGAGCTGGACTTGGTTTCCTTTGAGACACATTGTCTAGAAATGAGCCCCTGGGAGTGACTCTGAGGACAGAAAGAGGAGGAAACATCACTCCCAGGCAGTGCACTGCATGATTCGCGACCCCTGGTGGCAGCAGCAGCAACAGCAGCATTAGCCACAGGCTGAGACTGAGTGGGCAAATGAGAAAGTGGTTCTGGTTTCAATGTCCCACAGGTCTGAGCTCTGTGGGAGCACTGAGGCCTCTGTCACATGAGTGTCACAGCTTCTTCCTCAGACCTCAGCCCTATGAGAGTC
>NW_011889764.1:8633-9399 GCF_000151845.1 Pteropus vampyrus
AATGCACTTGACCACCTCCTCTGGGGCCGTGCACAGCAGGCCCCTGAGGCCACCCCAGCCTCTGAGAGCACAAGATGTTAGAGGCCAGGGGAAACTCGACCCCACAGCCCCTCGGGATGACATCACAGCCACGAGGTTTCCTGCTCTAAAATCTAAGTGGACGCAGCCACGCCCCAGGACTGTCCATTCAGTTCATGGTGAAAATGCTGGAAACAGATGATGCCACCAAAGTATGCTGCCTGGAGGGGTGGCCACGGGCCCCGCCCACACCAGGCCTGCCAGAGCCACACCTGTGGAAGCCAGATGCACAGAGCAACTGGGAGGGGAGCACAGAGCAGCTGGGAGGGGAGCACAGAGAATGTGATGTGAGGTGGCCCTGGGCGGGAAGCGTCAAGGTCCCCTGTGTGCTGAAAGCGCCCCTTTGAAACCTCTCTGCCTCCTCCCAGCCCTCGTCTCTGGGCCTTGATGCCAGTGGGAGCTCTGATGATCTCTGAACCTCCTCCCAGGGAATTCTTCCATCGCTTGGAGGCTAGCTCCTGGCTACCGGGCAGACGGCCGATGGGCTCTCAGCTCCTGGTCAGGTGGTCCCTTGGTCACACTCTTTGTGTCCTAACTGCACATAATTGGGTCAGTCCCAGAATGTGAAGTATCTTTAAGTGCTATTTCCATTTTCTTTATGATTCTGTTTTTAAAACTTCCTCTCGACACTCATTTTACTATAAGCAGTCAGGAAGAGCCAAGCCCCTTCCACTCTTGGCTTAGAAAT
>NW_011889764.1:10429-11444 GCF_000151845.1 Pteropus vampyrus
ATTCTCGCTAAGGGTGGTCAGCATTAGGCTGCCTTGAGGGCTCAGTGGTCTGGTCATCTGATCCCCATACCAAGTGATGACATTTGTGCCCAGGATCATTGCAGACAAGGGTTATGTCCTGGTTCATCATCTGGGTCTCTCATCATGTCATGTTCCACTGTAGTACAATGAGCAGACATACTCAGGCTCAGCGTCAGGCGGGGCCCTAGAGGGTCAGAGCAGTTTTACCTCCAAGGATGGAACCCGAGAACCATGCAGGGTCCAGGAGAGTTCATTGCTTGTATCATAAGTCAATATCCTGGGGGCCTGGCCATTCTTCTGATGGAACAATGTTGACGATGACCATCGGTAACGGCTCCTGTGCTGGAGCCAAAGGTGAGAGTGACCATCATGCCAGGGGACATGGTCTGTTATGGCTCCTGAGTCTCCACAGCCTGAGAACAGAGGAGCTCAGGTCATATTGGGGGCTTTCCAATGTCCCCTGGACTCAGGCTGGCGCTGGTCTCTGGAATGTGCCTTCCTCTCCTCCTCAGCTCCCTGGATGGAGACTGTGTTTGGTGGGGCAACATGCACATATGAGTGCAGAGCACCATCTAGTTCTGTGTTTGAGCCCAGCGTGTAGCTTCACTCCCAGGAGGAGGCTCGGGTGCTTGTAAACTGAGTCTGTCCGTTGAGAGGAAGCACCTGCTGTCATCTCTAACTCAGGCCATGACCATGGGCACAGGGCCCATTCAATTACTACCCTGTGAATGGGTTTCAGACCTCAAAGCTCAGGACAGACCCACAGCGCCCCCTGGTGACGTCCTCAAGAGGATGTTAATGTTAGGAATTGAGCATCGTAAATGGTCAGCAAGACCGGATTTTCTTGGAGTCTCTGTTTTCTGATTCTTTATTTCTTTATTTTGCTCTTTCATTTGTTCTTTTTCTCTGTCTATATATCTATTATCTATCAACTATCTGTCGATCATCATCATAATCTACCTATTTATCTACCTATCTATTCCTCTCGTTGTTG
>NW_011889764.1:13181-13575 GCF_000151845.1 Pteropus vampyrus
CAATGAATGAGAGTGTATCTGCTCATGCTCTTTGCATCAGAGGAGACTCAGAGTGAGCCGTGGGGTCTCGGTGTCTCACTGTGGTTGACATATTTTGGAGCCGAGCCCCTCCCCGTTATTACAAGCAGACAGGGAGAGTGGAAGCCCGGTCTTGTGGAGTCACCCTGGAGAGAATGGAGGACACGTGGTGATGAACCACTGGGCAGGAGAACAGGGCCTTGGAGCCCCCGCCCCATGGAGTGTTGGCCATTTCTACCCTCTCTCTTCCCTTCTGCCTCTGAGGCTGAGCCATTCTGAGCACGTGAGGTTTTGGTTGCACTTCCCCGTGGGTTTGCATCACTGTGTAAGTATAACTACCCATGTCCAGATGACAGTAATAGTCGGCCTCGTCCTC
>NW_011889764.1:13625-13998 GCF_000151845.1 Pteropus vampyrus
TCTGGCACCGACAATCTAGTGCACCCCAACACTCACCCCTGCCCGTGAGCGGTTTCTCCTCCCCAGTCCAGTCCCTTCCTGTCTCCCTGGAGGACGAGTAGCGGGCATCCCTCCCACAGCAGCAGCCTCGGTGGGAAATCCCGGTCACACGCGGTGTGTGAAGGGACAGGGGTCTCCCACCGCCACCGTCCTGTCCACGATCCCCAGTCCAGCAGTGAGAGCCCAGGGCTGGGCGCCCACACACGGAGCCGCACTGCCTGCCTTGGCAGGGGAGGGGTAGCTCTCCTCTGCTGTGAGGAGCCATGGACCCCCTGGAGCGGCCTCAATGCCCTGCAGGGTTTGCCAAGCAGGGAGATGATGTCACCACGACATT
>NW_011889765.1:0-2690 GCF_000151845.1 Pteropus vampyrus
GAGTCAGCACTGGTTGCACAGGGACCTGCGTGTGAGATTTGTGGACAAGCTGCACAAGGGTGGCCAGTATTATAACACCAAGGTGGGAACCTCACAGCCTGGGTCCCCTTCCTCCCTCAGGGACCGGGCCCCCTTAACTTTTTAGCATTCTCACATCCCCTGATCTCTCCCCAGATGACAGTTGAAGATGTCCTTAGCCCAGATACCTGTGTGTGTCGGACAGATGAAGGCTGGGTCCTGGAAGGTGAGTCTGAGGGATGGCCACTGGGTCATTATCATCCGGGAGGCTGATCAAGACCGTCTTAGGCCAAGAGACTGCCCAGGCAAAGGCTGGGAGGTTGGGCAGAGTTCAGGATTTTTTGCAAGGCCCAGCATCCTCCAACAGAACATTAAGATACTTATCGGAGCCCTACTTTCCCCATCTGCAAACTTAGCATGGAAATGACCTATTTCTCCCTCTTGCGACTGGTGTCTTGTAGGGGCGTTCATTGAGCTCCCTGTTGCAGAGCAGGGCTTACAACATGGCCATGATAAACAGTGTCTTGTTATTACCACCACCCATCATCATCGTACATAAATGCTCCCTTTAGTACAACTATTGTTAGGAACTGCTCCTTAGGTTTTCTCATCTGAAATGGATGTGGTGGGACTCCCGTCTGTCAACAGGGTACAGAGGGGCTCCGGGGAATACAGGAAAGGTCCTTCTGACAGGACCTTGACTGGGCTGGCCCTTGCCGCAGGCCTCACTCCCCTCTCCTTGTCTCTAGGAGTCAGGGAAGACATGCTGGAGACCCTCGTCCCCAAGGTGGAGGGCAGCCGGGTGATGGTGGTGCTGGGGCCACATGCTGGAAGGGTGAGTCCCAGACCTGGAAATGGGAGTGGGAGCGTGTCCCGGTATCTGGGTTGGCCTAGCTGACTCCACATCCCTCTACTCTAGGTGGGCTGTATGCTGGGCCGGGACAGAGAGCGGAGCCAGGTTGTGGTGCAGCTGCGGAGAGAGAATCGACTGATGGAGCTTCACTATGATGCTGTCTGCGAGTACATGGGCCCCAGTGACTCAGATGAAGACTGACCCATGGACCCACTCCATCCCCCAGGCGGTTACCAGTTCTGTACAGTGTGAAAGGCCTGCCTTTGTGAAGGTGGGGAGATCATTGTCCCATCCTGCACTTGCAGTGCAACCCTGGGACAGGGACAGGGCACAAGACGGGTTGGCCAGAAGGGAGGCTAGAAACAAACCTAGTATTTACTAGCAGTTAGTATGTAATAAAAACCATTTCAACTACTTAGTAAAACGAAGAGCTCATAAACGGTATGCTGAGCTGTGAGTGGAGGTAGGAGCTGTGCTGAGGTGGGAACCATCCCATTTTGCAGCCCTACCACCTTCCTTGGGCTGTCAGACAAGTTAAAGGGTCTATTCACTCACAAGGTCACTCTCAGAACATAGAAGCTGTGAAATCTGTCCTCTAAGCAGATGCTATGGAATCTGCAATGCCATATTTCTGGACAACTTCCTGAGCAAGCATCCTAGCAGCGACTCTGCTTCTATCTTTGATCCAGAGCAGACACCCAGAGGATATCTTGACCCAGTGACAGGGAACGAGAGAAAGGGAGGCATTTATTCATGAATGAGATATGTTAGCACTACATTTCAGAGGAGCCAGTTAATTTCAGGGCCTCTATTTTAGTCTCAAGACTTTAGCTTGAAGGTAAAAAGTTTTGTCTGTCTCATGTAGAAGTTCTCTGGTAGCTCCAGGTTATTGTCAAAGAATCCTCAAACTTTTCTGTTGAACAGCCTGATATACAAAATCAATAACAGAAGTCAGAGTTTTAGGCACAATTGTTTCTAAATCATCTCTAGTCACTTAAGTCATTGATGTAATAAGTGGTATTTGAGTTAGGCCCCTGGTATAAAGTCCTGATGTGGCACAGCACTGGAGAATTTAAGCACCCCTAGAGCAAAGTAGTAAAGGTAAGTTACTGTCCCTGAGCAGAGGCAGACTACTGTTTAGAGCCGAAATGAGCTAGCCAGGCCAATGACTTATGTGCCCTTAAGGTATGAGATAATTAGAAAAACTTCCAATATTTACTAGCCCCAATATGAAGTACACTTGCACAGACTGATTTACTTTTTTGTCATCCCTAATTAATTCCAGAATTCATGTTTTCAAGATCAGTCAAACAGGGTTAAGGCATATAATAGGGGACAACCCCCCTCACCCCGTTCCTCAGGTTCTTAAATCATTGTGATTACACGCACTGCCCCTGGAATTCCAGGCTGGGTTGTATTTTTAATCTTGGAGGGAAGGGTTGAGATTCTCGAGGTTCCCTATCTGACATGTCCAGTAGTCAGCTTCCTACACTGTATGTGCTTCACCCAGTCAAGAAGGCCTCCTTTTTCCAAGTCATAATAAATCCATCTTAGTAACACCCTCAAGAAAGGTTTAAAGCTCCCCTGGGAAGGGCACTGGGCCCCTGTGTCTGCTTTGCAACATAGCATTACCTAACACCTTTGGACAATCCCTCCATCTCCATGCACAATATTTAAAGTAGACATTTCATCAAATTCTGATTTCCTGGTGTTAATGTTTCTCCCGAGCCTGCCTTTGAAACAAGGCCTGAGGTTCTTGAATGGGGCCCTGTGTCCAGAACACCTAGCCTTAGGCAGAGCGCCTGGTCCCTCAGTTTGA